>NW_019731574.1:955197-985029 GCF_002891405.2 Cryptotermes secundus | reverse complement strand
AAGTATTTAATAATTTAATAAGTTATAAGTTCATTCTAATTATACTTGGAGAAGAGTACAAGTTATGAAGCTCCTCAGTATGCAGTTTTCTCCAACCCCCTGTCATTTCATCTCTCTTCATTCCTAATATTCTCCTCAACACCCTGTTCTCAAACACCCTCAGTCTATGTACCTCCCTTAATATCAGAGACCAAGTTTCACACCCATACAGAACCACAGGCAAAATTATAGTTTTGTATATTCTAATTTTTATGTCTTTGGACAGCAGACGAGAAGACAAAAGGTTCTGGACTGAATGGTAGCAAATATTACCCGAGTTCAATCTCCTCTTAATTTCCTCTTGAATTAAGTTTTCATTTGTTACTGCCGTTACAAAATATGTGAACTCCGTCATATTTTCAAAGAATCTATTAAGTACTTTTACTCTGTGATCTTGCCTTGACCTTCACCGTCAGGAAGAATTTTCTGTTTGCGCCGAGCCGTGGTACGTTCACGAGTACCTTAGAGGGACCCTTTCCTTGTAGACAGAAAACTAGACTGAAAAATTTAAATCCATCAAAAAGCCACACGAACCAGTTTCTAATTTATTCCTGACACACGCCATAATACCCACGGGATAGCTACTCTGGGCTCCGAACCTATGAACGTTTAGCATCTGAACGACCAATTTCTCAATGCCGCTGGTTCGCCTCACGCTTTAATCAAATCTGTGGGATGGGAATGCGTGAGTGAGATGGAAAATAGGGTAAGACGTGAAGGGTAGACGGTATTAGGGGTTGTGTCAGTTTCAAAATTAAGTGCATATAAAATAAACCTTGGCTATTAATCTAAACTTCATTCTCTTCGGTCCTTTGGCTCCACAAACCGAAAACTTTCCAAGCGACGTAAATTAGAACGTGGACAAGATGATATAAGGGAAAGAATCACTGACTTAAATGAAGCCTTCCCCCACCCCTTGTATATAGCAGTATGTTTTCATCCATCATTCATTTAATTATGATATTACTAAAAATCAATTTGACATTTTGATTAATTCATTTCGTCCATTTAGATCGTGATTAACTGCTTAAAGTAATGAAATTTTAATTGCGAACTTGCATTTCGGGATTAATTATTCAAATTCCAAAGACTTATTAAAAGCACGAATAAAGAGTAATGAAGTTTAAGCTGTAGTTTCTAAAACATTCAAAATTGATTTCATCAAATATAAATTGTGAGCTCATTTTCAAACCAGACATACATTCAATTAGAAAAGACGTGCATGCATACTCGTATACATACACACACATATATACAGTGTAAGAGGTAAAGCTATCCTTGTAACAGGCCTTGGATGTCCACAGAGTCGTGAGACGTCGAGGCTCCCACATTTTCTAGACAATCGGCTCACAGATGGCAGCGAGATCATCAGCCTTACGAGCCGGCCGCTCTTTACCCCCCAGGAAGATTCCTGGTATTCATTTCAATCGACACCAAGGCCATAGTGCGGCTGGAAGAATTATATCAGTTGAAAAATCCAGTGACCGCAACGGGAATCGAACCCGCAACTGTGTCGTCGCCTCCTGCGACTCGCAGGGTCACGGTAGAGGTATTCGACCGCGCCTCCACTCCGATTATCTTCAAGATAACCCCTCTGCAATGACCCCCACAGAAAACACTATCTTTTTTTTTTTATGGATGAGTGTTTTGAGCTTCGTTGCTTGGAAATAGACGTCATATGGTTCCGCGTGTTTGCTTGGCGCGGACCGCAAAGGAAACAATTTCTCCTATATTGTTGTCACATCTTTAAGGTAGGATGTTTACGGGTCATCGCATAAAAACATTTCTTCTATTGTTACCTGTATTCGTTGCGGTGAGAATATTCACGGACATTGCTCTATTGTTGCGTAACCTAGCAACGGACTATTTACCAAGAATCTGTCTTCGCGAGAACTTGTTTACCACCCTGTTACCTGGCTATGCGTTGGCATGTCTCAATATATACACACATTTCTTTTTTCTTATGTTATATATATATCAAATTTAAAACTTGCAGTACCCCGGGGTCATCTTGCAAGGCACGGATCTAAGCTGAGCACTGATGTCTGTTTGTTTTCTCTTCTCCGAAGTTGAATCCTGACGGGAAATTTGGAATAAATTTCTCTTCATTCGTAACAGAAGTGACAAAGCATTTCGTGATTACGATATAGGGTGATGTAAGCAAGTGATATTGATATCTGAGGGCTCTGCACGTCGAAACATTAAAAAAAAAAAACATCGATTTTTCAGTGTTCATGACTAAGCTATTCGCTGTCTGGCACGAACAATATGTTGTTACTAATTTCGTTTGAAAAGTTTCCCGAGGAGTAAGGGGTATAATAAATTTCTCCAAAAATAGGTCAAACAAACGCCGATGGAAAAGCAAATGAAAATTATATGAGAAATGTCAAGACAATAATAAACAAGCTAAAATTAACGTCAAACTAACAATAAGCAACACAAAAAAGAGAGGAATACAAATATAGACAAATAAACCCATAAACAAAGGAAACAAAAAGTGTGGGCTACCTTCACGAGCTTCGAGAACTTCCTCGACGTCTAACCGACGCACAATACATCACGGTCCGCCGCGCCTCGTTGTTCCACCTCAAATTTTTCGAAGGCTTTAGCAACTTATTCTTTTTACTTCTGTACTTCCCCCTTACCTATGCCTCCTGAAATAAAAAGTTTAATATCAAAAAAAGAAGTGAAAATTTACAACCGAGCACGGAAAAAAAACAGTAAAACGAATTCACATATTATATATATATATACACGACTACGCAGAACGTAAGCATACCCCTCCAACACAAAAATGTTTTCCTCTGTCATACAGTCTCCTTTACGTAACAGTGTGTCCAGCATAGCTCTACTTTGTGTAAGGAAGTTTGTACTCACCACACAGCACACAATGACACCTGCGAATTGGATGATTCCCCCACAAAGCACAGTACGATGACTTTCTTCTTGTTTGCTCTGCAACAAGCAGAGAATAACCTCATAGAGACATGGATGAGGTAAAAACATTCCTTTAGTGCAAGTTTCATAGCAAAATATCTCTCTGTGCACTGACTGACGTAGGCCCGCCCATATGTGGTACACGCAAGTATTCCAGATTGGGGCCCACGCCCCTGGAAATTCGTAACTTATTATAAGTGGTTAAGGTTGCTCTATTCTTGTGTAGTTGGCAGATAGGTACTAGCATTTCACACTGCTGTTCCTCTATAATGAATATGGAGGCAGCTTATTTCCCCGAAACGTTGGTACGTGTCTGCTAAACTAGACGGCAGGACATCCCAGAAGCTAGTAATCCTTTAACCATTTAAAGCTCAGTGGTTATGATATGTACCACCTGCTTTAACATATTCAAAGCTGTATTCTGCGCACACAGTGTTCTGTGTGTTCCATATGGTTCTCATTATAAACAGCGACTGTTTCCCTAAACAGCATTAACCGGTTTGGCTTTGTAGCGGAGACGTAATGTTTCCTGTGAGGTACGAACTGAATTCGTATATATCACTTAGAGGAAACTTAGTCTTTAAAAGGTTAAGCATCTTTCTCTATATTATGTATTTTAAACAATGAGACATTTACAACTGATCGATTTAGCTTCAACTTCGTTTCTTAAACACACAATTAAATAACTGACAAATTATCCGAATGGGATATATTTTTTAAATTCTCATCCCTCCAACCGCTCAACATTCATTAATCAATCTATCATCGACACTAATCCACACTGACATCATCATTAACAACTCACTAAAAAAATTAAAGAAAGTTTGTTATTATCCGAGAAAGAAACTTTTCTAAATCTCTAAACCTGAACACATATGAGACACAATTTTACCACTAGTTTGGATGAATTATTACATTTGGGGAGGCATACAAATGTTTCCAAACGTGACAAGGGAAATTTTTTGACAACCTCCGATGGTATGAATGGATGAACTCGGTGATATGTACAGTCAGCTCAGTATTAGGTGCCTTATTGTTATGGTGAAACATCAGCCATAATGTTCGATCGACTGGGGAAGATAAGAAATTCGTAATGTCTTCCGATGGGAAACCTCTCGGAAAGTGGTTATTTAGAAGAACAAGAAACAGAAGGATAGTAGTATGACACCACCGTGTATGACATCACTGAATTATATGATTATTGAATTGGAAAAGATAAGAAAGGAAACCCATAATGGAACGTTAATCAAGNACAAAAAAATTTTCCCCCCCCCCCCCCCGTCTAATGCGAGGTTCAGTGTGACGTGCAAGTAAACGACAAAGAACCGTATCTAATAATGGACTTCCTTATTGTACGGTATCTAAAACATCTCTGAGTCTGAGTCTTTACCATATAATAGCGTATATCATTATATCATCATTAGAATGTTATTAGATTCTAATCCAGGCTAATGATTTGAACCCCAAAAAAAAATATTTTCTTTCATAAGGTTGGGTATTCAAGGTATGACGTAATTTCAGAGATGTTTCAAACAAATTACAGAGGCTCGTAACTTCCATTTCTGCTGCCAGAGGCTTAGGTGGATATGTAGTTATTATTTAGCAATAAATATGTTATTAGGAATCTCAAGGCACTGAAGATCTCGTAACTTCACGGAGAGTAAACGAGCTTACGTGTAATTATGATTAAGTTCCAGAGGGTAGTCAGTAAATAATGAACAAAATAATGCAGACAAATTGCCTCCTGCTATGTGGCAAAACATCTGCGGAAATAGACAAGAATAATCGAGGAGATGAAGACACTTTTTGCAAATTAGGGTTTTCTCCTCACTTTACATGCTCAGTCACGATCAAGCTTACAATGACAAGTACAGAACATGGAGAAGGAGACAAGCGAACGGCGGGTAACAAGAGAAGGACACTCTAGCCTCGTGCACAGTAGAAAGCGACGCCTTGGTTTTGTTTTTATAATTATTTCGTGAGAATCAGGAATTGTCTCTAACAATTATTCTCATGTTTTATTAATACTGAACATTCCAGCATTCTTAGGGGAGTGAATTGGATAAACCTGAGTCCACAATTAATTTATTTTGTATATGATATCAAGCCATCTTCGCAGTTTATGTATTACGAACAAATGTTACCGTTCTTCGTTCATGTTATGGTTATCTTTCTTGTCATATTACAATATACAGAGTACCAGAAACTTCCAGAAAGAAATATCACAAGAAGTAAACAATTACAATATGGAACATAATCTATAAAATGGCCATTAAAGTTCAGAACTAAAACAACATTTGCACATCGCTTTAAGTCATGACTAGTGCAAAGAAACTGATAGGAAAGTTGCATAATATCTACTAATAATGCAGTCATGTTTAATATTGTTATAATAACATCAAGCATTTAAACACGTACAAAATACATGCTTTCAATAGCTCATAAATTAGCATTTTTAATTAAAATTACGTCTGACGACAGAGAGGTTATTGTCTGCAGAGCCATCTACCGGCAGAACTAGTACTACTTCCTAAGCAGTGCCTGGAGCTTTCTCTCAGCCCATTGTTACCGTAACCTCTCGTAGCATCATTGTGTTTCATTGTATAGAGAGATTAAGGGGTTTCTCTTTTTAATAATTATATTTGGTAAGTTCTGGGAAAGTTTGATATTCTCTAGTTGAATAACCATCAGTAGCAC
Source organism: Cryptotermes secundus (assembly GCF_002891405.2). Taxonomy (NCBI): domain Eukaryota; kingdom Metazoa; phylum Arthropoda; class Insecta; order Blattodea; family Kalotermitidae; genus Cryptotermes; species Cryptotermes secundus. The sequence goes on along the minus strand of NW_019731574.1, from coordinate 979,356 downwards.
GATTAAAATATATAAAATAAAAATTACCTCATATGGCTAGCTCTGTATGTATAGTATGTATATACACGTAAAGGATGGTTTCTTTCTTACAGGGAGGAACATGAGCTAGAAGCGAAAAGGAAAATTATTTAGAAAAGATCTAACATGAGGCCAGTTAGAGAAATGGTTTATGAATAAGGGAGGACTAAACTGGCTCAGAATGGCTTGCAATGCAGAATGTGGCAAAAAACCCTTCAAAATGACATAAGACACAGATCTAGTTGCGAACCACAGTTTACATGCTCGAGCAAGCATTTAATTGTGCATAAAAATATAATTTCTAACTACGAAGTGTCATGTGAAAATCAAGAACAACGAAATTTGAAAACTCGCAAGGAAATTTTTGAAAACATATAGCAACATGAACACGAATTAAAATACAATTCTCAACTCAAAATGTGAACTAAAATTTTACAGCTACCTAATAAAAGAATGAATATATGTGCATGTGATTTTTTAACAAAATATACGATATTATTTAACGTATACTGATATTATGCCTCTTTCGTATGGTGCATAAAGTGGGTACGTAACAAAGAGGACCTGCCTACCTGTCCGTCCTAGCGATTCACATACAAAACTACTGACTGAAATTCCATAACTAGCAAACTAACTAACTAACTAACTAACTTCATCGATCCGAGCCCTTCTTGAGAAACCGCCAGTTGTGCAGCCACTCAAGATCTCCCCAGCATTTTATGCAACCCATAGGTTCATCACCGTGTTCACAAGAGCCCTCCACCGGTCCCTATCCTGAGCCACATCAATCGAGTCCGTACCACCTCATTTTATTTCTCTATTATCAGTTTTAATTTTATTTACCCACCTACGTCTTGGTCTTTCTAGTCGTCTCTTTCATTCTGTCTTTATCACCAATAGAATATATGCATTCCTCTTTCCTCATTCGTGCTAGATGCCATGTCCACCTCATCCTCCTTAACTTGAGCATTTTACTTGACGAAAAGTACAAATTATGAAGGTCCTCATTATGTAGTTTTCTCCAAACTCCAGTCACTTCATTCCTCTTTGGTCCAAATATTCTCCTCAACACGCTGTTCTCAAACACCCTCAGTCTATGTTCGTCCCTTAATGTAAGAAATCAAGTTTCACACCCATACAGAACCTCAGGCAGACAGGAATTCCATAACTGTTGGAATTAAGGACCTGTGTTAGCCCTTCCTTGGTTCAATTCCATTTCGTTCCATAATTTTATCACTGTTAGGTACTTGGGAATTACTCATTCATTCTTATTATTCTTATTCCCACTATGAAGATTCCTGGGGCTAAAGCGCGGCCGGCAGGTAAGGCCGACAACCTCACCGCCAACTCTGAGCCCACTGTCTAGAGCTTCTACTTTCACAACCCTAAGGGCCTCCGCGCCCTCTTACAGGGATAACTTTACTTTAATTTTTTTACGTATTCGTAACAATAAATTTAGGTTATGACAAAATTTCTTTTTCGTTCTTATTTTTCATAATGACTAAAAATACAAATTAACGTTGGTTATTTTAGAGAAGCAAGTGTCATAAAATCAGTGAATTCTATTCCCGTTTTCTTTTGTGGCTCCGGAGCGACCGCCCAAGTCCCTCGCCCCTCCCCAGTCTCCGCTCCTGCTTTCGAGTCCAAGTAAAATGGAACTTCCGTTTTCATCTTCTGCGTCTTGTTTCTCGTCTCACCTTGGGACCGTAAGCATATTCTTGTCGCACACTCACACCGGTTTAATTGGCATTGCTGTACGTGTTCCATTACACTATTTATTTCTACTTGTTCTTGTACGGTCTCACTTTTAATTTCAACCTCTAGACTTCCTCTTCTCGCTGGTTTCAGAAATCCAAGTTGCAATGTGACGACGCCTTGATGCTGTGTTTCTTCTCACTGTGCGCCCAATTCTAAGAACGGCGACTTATCCTTCTTGAAGCTCTCTTGTTTACAGGAGCTTAAATTAGTTGCAATGAGACGATGTACAGAGTAAGTGGGAACAAGACGATGGAACAATAAAAAGAGGAAGCTATACGCAGTAACGTTAGCAGCTGCAGGTCGGTTAACCGGAAGTCATTGATGTTGAAGGCTCAGCAGAACCCAGGCTGTGTTTCGTAGCGAATCTTGGAAGCTAATGTTATACAAAACAGAGAAGAGGGATAGTGTAGTGCAAGACAAATAAAAGTATAGATTTAACGACATTAAATCAGCTTCAGATAAGGTTCAACATGAATGGAAACATACTGTCACGTGATGGAATGACTATAGACTCTCTGCATCAGAGTGGGACCGGACATTTTTATTTACTTATTTCTAGTCTGTTTGACGACACTGTCAGAAACTGGGATTGTTGATGAATTAGACATGCTTTGGAAGGAAGCGGTCGTGGCCAATCAAAATACTATCTTTTAATTTGGTGTCATATATGACCCCCACGCAATTACTGTAACTTTAAATGTATAACCATTTAGTATTAAGGATACCCTTGGCATAAACAGTCCTAAAGAGACCACACACGATATTGTTTCAAGCAAGGAAGATTGAGATACGACCAGTGGCCTCACCACTGAGTGCGTACAGGCCACATGGCTAGCTAAAATAAACACTGTAGCGCGTGGTGGTTTTTTCGGGACAAAGCCGAGGCTAGGCAGACACAAGGCAGCTCGCCTGACGCGAGGGTCTCACTCTTTCTTTCTAAATGTAAAACTACTGTATTTCTTTCTAGTGTTTCATTTCTTCAATAAACTTGGTTATTAATATTATCAACGTGTGGAGCGTGGTCTGTTTAATCTTGGGCTTTAGCGTCAGCTCCTGCACCAAGACGAACCCCGGACTCTCGGTGGCACTAGTGAGAGTTTTTAGTAACAAGTACGCGGCGGCGGCGGGATCTGCCACCCCCACCGGCGCCGGGTAAAGACGTTACATTGTTCTCAGTCAGGATAGACGGTATTCCAGCCGAGAATCAAACCGGGTGCCTCCCGTACTGCTCGAGCCTTGCATATTTTCAGTAGCGGAGGTACTCACGTCTTGGCGTCTGTCAAAGAAAGAACTGAGCAGTAGGAACGTAGGCTGGAAGGAACGAAGAACGGGGCAGGATAGAAATATTTGCTTCGAAATTGTTCTCAAAAGAGTAGGAGAATATCAATTAGTTCCATGTTGGGAACTGGTACCAGAAACAAATCTCTTAGCCTCTAAGCGGTAGTTCTGTACATCTTACTGCACCATTTATATACATCCTTGGCAGCGTCAACATAATCCTTAGCGATAAGTGGAGCTGTGCAAATAAAAACTGACAGTACCAACAGTGTTGGGTTGTGATGTCACTACTACAGAAGAAACAGACAGACAGCTTACACGTAATGAAAACACTCTTCTCTCAGGCTTCATTTCAAACAGCGCCTGTTACTCCCTTTCTTTGTTTATACTTCAGTTGTCTGTCAAGTGGCAAGAGAAGAGCTTTGTTATCTGTTGAGGCGTAGAGGTCGAAACTCGTCTGTGAAACAGAATGGAGTCACGTTCGGCGACTAGATCAAAATTGGGAGATAAATTGGGGACTGAACAGAACTCTTTCTTGACACTTTAACCAAGGCCCTTCTTCGTGGCTAACCGCAGTGACGCCTAGTTAAATTCTGACTCCTGAACACAAACAGAAGAACTGTCTGTAACAGCGTTTCTCGAACTGAGATGCCGATACCGTTAGGAGTACCTTAAGTCCCCATCCATTCTTTACAACAATCCTGTTAAAATCTGTCATCTCTGGGATTTATTTGCATTGTCACGTGTTTGGGGTTCTGTGATTATTAATAACAGGTTCTGGATTAGTTGATTGGATTTATTAACACCTTTTATAATCAACTCGTACTTACAAGCAATACACCGCTACCGCTGTTTTACACAATTTACAGTTCACCGTTACGCACGCACAAGAATTCCCAGTCTTCATTAGTCGTATCCTGGCAACGGAATTAGAAAAATCTCACTGTGACTAAATCATATAATCACACAATAAGTCTTCATAGGCTGACTTCTGATTTTTCTTCAGCTACTAACTCCCCGTGGCTATCTCCTGCCGACAACTGACTCAATCATCATTCTGTTATTTTTGTACTCAGTTGTAAGCCGTTGTAGTCCAATTCTCTTGTTTCTGGTTCTTCCACAACAATTCCCTTGCAACTTCTGGACTCCCAGTTCCAATTCTCCAATTTCCTAGCTACAGATTCTCGTTACATCCTCGGGTCGGATCCCATGGAAAACAAACGTCACTAGTTATCAAGAATACGTGCTTATTGCTTCTCTACCTAACAGTGGATGTTTTTCTGTTGTTGAGGGCTAACTTCTGGAATATTTTTACCGAGCCTTTGCCTAGCAGTGGGTCTATACGTCACAGTACCGTGAGTTGAGACCACACTAAGCTTATAGAAACAACGGCCAACGAAGTTACCTTTGCTCAGCTATATCGGGCAAGAGCATTACGTCCCGAAGGAAGACGAATGTAAATGACTCTACAGCAGCTTTCAATGAAACAGCGTGATTTGTGTCAAATGAAGCGAACACATACACGCAGTAAATGCGGAAAGCACTTAAACTGCGATGTTGTCTTTTGCAACTGATGAGACATCTCACTGTCATGAAGCGAATCTTCGCACGTCACACGCCGCAGAGAAGAGATTTTGCGGCTTTTTATCCTAAGGGCCTGGATTTGTTCCTAGGAAACAGTTATACTTCGTGCTGCATGACAACATTATCTCCAATATAAGTTCGAAACGTGACAGATTTCAACTTCGTGGAGTTTGCAAACAAAAGAACAACGATGTGACGCTAGAGGCCTTTCTGCGTTTACATCGAGGTTTGAGAATTCGACGTCGGGTTTATCAGCCAGACTTTTCTTTCCTTCAACTTATTCAGAACTGAGAAGCAAAATTCTACAGACCTCCGCTCTATGACAAGCCTCTAGATGTTATAGAAACCTAAGGATCGTATCTACCAAAATGCCATGTAAATCTAACGCACATGAAAACATCTAGCTTCTCTAGGATTTATTTAAAATGGATAGAAGCTGATAATTAAAAAAAAGGTAAAGGTAAAGAGGCAAATTTGTCCCTGTGCTTAACTAATTAAACACTACGCCATGAAGGTGTATGTGGGAGTGGACATATAGATCCATATTTTCTTGACCTCAGCACTAGTAGGCCTCGGCCGCTTTACCCCCAGAGAAAGATCCCCATGTACAAATTGAATAGGAGGCTGGGTGGGCCCCAGAGCCCGTCTGGACGACGTGGAAAAAAAAATAAATAAAATAACTTTTAGTGTTCTTACTTCTTAATTCTTGTGGTATTTAATTACTAAGATCCAGCTATGGAGATGGGGAAATATTCAGGAGCGACAAGTAAGTACGGATTTTGACAGAGGAACTTGGCCGAAATGTTAAAAGCTTGTGACATATACGTAAGAGGTCCTTGATTCGAATTTTGGCTACGGCACCAAATGTCATAAATCAGGTTTCTCGCTGAGTTGCTCAGTCATGGAAAAATCTCTCAGATTAGCATACGAACGTTTCCTTCCGCGTCTTTTCGAGTTTGCTATTCATTAATCCCCCTACCACTCGACGCTAAACACGTGCATTATGAGACAACAGCAGCGTCGGTATATAGGGAATAAATATTTTGAATGAGGCAGTAAAGATGTTTTCGAATTCATTATCCTGGCTTGAAGAGACCGAAGAAAACGAAGAAAGGCTCTGTTAGGATGAACGGGGGAATCAGCCGAGATTCGAATAACAGACCTCCAGAATGTGTGTCACAAAGTTTGTAGCTACACCAATAAAATCTCCGACTTCCTCACTTGCAACATGACACAGGCCTACTTGAGACATCGTAATATAACCTAAAGGTTCATATCCCCTTCACCCACATATGACAATATCTGACGCTACCCTGTGCCAGCCAAGTCCAGTCCACTTAACCACAGTCTGTAGAGAGATTAATGGTTAAATTACTGATGGCTAGGTTATGTAGTGTGGAATAGCAGAATGAATTTTAAGAACTGGAAAAGGTGCAAAAGGAAGAAATCGTGGCATACTTTAAGGTACGGATGATTATCAGCTGTTTCATTTAACGATGATACATCAACTCTCTGCTTTATGTTATAGGATTTATACTATTTCTTTTATTGCTAGTGGGGTGGGACTAAGTTCCTTGTACTGCGGCCACTTCTGGCCTATTGTACCAGCCCCAGATGATAGGTGACGGTGATTGTGGCGCAATTGGTAGAATGAAGATTGGCAGTGGAAACCGAAGTACTCGGAGAAAACCTGCCCCAGCCCCACTTTGTCCACCACAAATCCCACTTGACCAGACCCGGGATTGAACCCGGTGGGAAGCCAGCCACTAACCGCTTGAGCTACGATTCATACTAAGACCAGATAGGGTTATCGGATAAGCAAGGGATACAATTAACTGCCTTCCTTATACGATTTCGGAAGAATGCCACCAGAGGGGAGCACTGAATGATATTCAATTATGTGGTATTAACAGAACTGAATTAAATTTGATACATGTATTGTATTTAGACCTACACTGGAAAAATATACGACCCTAAGAGCGTGAAAGTTAGGGGAAATAGATGAATATTACATAAGGTTCACCTTTCAAGTACAACTGTTTTGTCACAAAACATCTCGCCCGAAAATAAGGACAATCGCAGTCTTAGTGCCTGTGCAAAAGTGAACTGCAAAGTGCGTACATCATCGATTGTGCTGTACTGGTTGTAATTAGAAGAACTTGTAACTTAAGTGCTAATAAATCCAATCATCAGAACTAGAACCCGTTATTTTCGGCACGCGTACCACCATACACGTGACAGTAATATACGAAGGAAGGTTGAATATTTGCGTGCAAATCAAAAGCGAGCGTAACCCACCGAATAGAGACACGTGACACTGCTATGCTGTGGCTCCACATGTCAGACGTTTGGCAGTAAAGCGGCGTTCCAGGCGCTTGCAGTGATTGCTGTGTTTCATAACAAAGACTATCGCGTGACTAACGGAGTGATTGCACGGCGTGACAAGAGAAACGACAAGACATGCTATAGAATCAGGCCGGAGCGATTTTATAAGAACTAAGTTTACCTCTCTGATGTGTATTTTACAACCACATAAATAATAAAAAAGTAAAGGTATCCCTGTAACAGGCCGTGGAGACCCATAGGGTTGTGAGACGTCGAGGTTCCCATATTTTTCTAGACAATCGGTTCACAGACGACAGTAAGGTTGTCAACCTTACGTGCCGACCGCCCTTTACCCCTAAAAACATTCCAAGAATATTCCTGGTACTAATTTCTGTTAGAGGCTGAGTCGACCCCAAGGCCATAGTGCCGCTGGATGGATTAGGTCAATTGAAAAATATTTAATAACCTCATCGGGATTCGATCCCGCAACCTTCCGACTTATAGCGTAGTGCCTCAACCAACGAAACTACCGCGTGCCCCCTCCACATAAATAATAATAACAAAAATACAATTAAACGTTTTCAGAAGCATGCTTCTTTATATAGTAAATAATTTCTTGTGTTAAACAAAAGTTGATAATTGGACCGAAGAGAGATGAAGGGAGAGGAAGTTGATGAAAACTGCATAATGAGGAGCTTCATAACTTGTACTCTTCTCCAAGTATAATTAGAATGATCAAGTCAAGGAGGATGATGTAGGCAGAGCATGTAGCACGTATGAGGTGAAGAGGGATGCATGTAGAATTTTGGTGGGAAAACCAGAAGAGACCAATAGGAAGACAAATATATAAGTTGGTGGATGATATTAAAATGGATCTGAGAAGACAGTATGGGGTGGTATGGACTGGATTGTTCTGGCTAAGGATAGGGACCGGTGGAGGGCTCTTGTGAGCACGGTAGTGAACCTTCTGGTTCCATATAATGCTAGGATGTACTTGAGTAGCTGCACAACTGGCGGCTTCTCAAATGTTCAGCACCAGGAATTTGTTAGTTAATATCCCTTTCACTCCATATATTTCGTTCTGAAATCTCATTGTCAATGGCAATTGACCCGCCACTTAACATATGGTGTACACATCATAGGATAGACACATAGGTGAATGACATCTTTACTATATAAGGTTGTGAGAGTGTGACAAGTTTACCACACGAAAAAACCGAAATTCTCTTTTTGAATTTCTGTAGAGGAGAAGAACAGGAGGTGGAAACTGCGGGCTTAATTCTGCATATATTTGCGAAAATTTCGAGTCCCTTCTCTGTAAAATGTAATGTAAATTACGATAATTTTGAGGCAAGAGCATTTGTTTAATGCAAACCACGACTTCAGTCTTAGTTCGAGACAAAGTTTGAATTTATAATGATTCCTGTAGCTTAGTAGTTACAGGATCCTCCTTGTTACGTATAAGCCTGTGTGTATCTAATGTTGCAAGTTGGAAAATAATTTGTTTTCACCTCTTACCGCAAGAAAAGGAGAAACAACATCACATAAAGCCATGTTCATTTAGAAATTCACACTTTGATGTAAGGCTATGTTGTCGGAAATGCAAATGAAAGAGAAACCAGAATGGAAATATCTTAATACCTGCTTTTAGTTTGTCGTATAAATATCAGTGTCATAATGAATATTTTTTTTATTATTATTTGTATCCTGTTGCGTCAGTACAACTAGTAATATAAATTCAGCTGTCAACGTAACAATATTTTATTAATTTGGGTTACACTACATATTTCGACGCTTAAAGGGTCATCTTCAGGCGTTTCTAGCTACATATTATTAATTACTGCATTGCAACGTGAGATTTATATATCCCTATTTACATACACAGGCCCTATATAGTGGGCTTTATGGCCTGCAAAGTGAGATCTCTAGAGTGGCTTGTTTATGTTTGTAAACAGGAATATAGAGATCTCGGGTTGTAATGCAGTAATTAATAATCTGTAACTGGAAAAATCCTGAAGATGGCCCCTTAAAGGGATATAACATGTAGTATAACCCAAATTAATAAAATATTTTTGCCTTTACAGCAGAATTCGTATTATCAGCCATGCTGAACTTATTCTGTAATATCGGCTGATTACGGTTTGCACAGTCTCATTTGGAAACTCGGTGTTCAGTCGGTCAAAAATTCTCTTCTTTTAGAGCGTGCCTCTCCAAAGGGTTTTATTGTCTTGATGAGTGAGAGTTCTATAATATTACGGCCTGCAGTCCGAAGAGAGCCCAACGTTTCGGAGGGACACATCGCCTCTAATTTCACGAATGAACAGTAAGCAGAAAAATAACGGAACAGAAACAGGCGCCTATCAGCAGCCATGAGCCACAAACACGATAATTTCAATCCGCAGATGAACTCAGTTCACATCCTCACACCTTGTTTCTTTCAAAATCATTTTCGATGTTATATTCTCCCATACATATTTAGGGCTCACAAGTAATTTCTTCTCAAGACCATCGATTAAAATTTGTTATGCATTTCTTGACTCTTATATGCGAGTCACACAATTCATCTACCTCACTGGAGATTACAGAGCTACTGGACTTTACTCATCCTGTAAATATTCTAAAGAACACAGCGTTTCGGAAACTGTCAGTTATACGCAGTCTTCAAAATGGTTTAGAAATGACTCGCCCATTTCTTCCTCTTTAATTTGATCATCCTCACGGTATCCAGCGAAAAGCACGAACCAAGCCACTCCTCATTATACCCTATCCAAATTATTTATCAGATATTAACGCAGAGAACTGTATTGAGAAGGCTGTGGCAACCATGTAAGTATGGAACAGGAGGCCAGCTTTAAACGTCAGCATAGAGAGGAGGGACAACGGGAGGACACCAGCTGCATATGCCAGTTTAATAATGCTTTTCCAATATAACAAAAGCTTGAACATTCAACCAGCGTCTCTTCGTGTCCCAATGTGACGTTCTGAGAACACATCTCATATGAGAGTTTGTGAGAGATATCATGTATTTTCAGTGCATAATTTGCTTCGAGTTTGGTAGATATTTCTATGGTCATTCCGTTTTAGTGTGTACACAATTCAAGGTCAAACACATTTCGCATTTCAGAGTATAATAAAAACTGCTTCGAGGGCTAAACGAATCGAAGGGCGTAAATATACTTGGAATGAAAGCCAGAAATTTATTTCCTTTTAAAGCGATAGCTTTCTTAAAATATAAGGAATAAATGTTTATAAGGGACGTGTGAATAACTGAAATGTGGAAAAGTATAAAGAGAATGTGAGAAGGAATAAGGACAAAGAGAGCAGAAACAAAGGAGCGCCTTGAATATGTGACAGGAAGGGAAAAATGAAAGAAGGTTGTTACGTTTAGTGAACAGGCGAATGATAAACCAAACACATAAATTTATTATATTAAAAAAAACATGAAACATTCATCACATTATGAAAAACGCATCTTTTCCCTGCAATCCGACAGAAGAAACGCAATCACGTGATTACAATTCAACGTGGGAACAGAGAAACGGAAAATTAGTACGAGTGGTAATCAATATTATTATTATTATTATTATTATTATTATTATTATTTTAAGGATGGGATGAGACTGAATGAACCAACAGGTTTGTCTGCCAGGAAATCTCCGGACTTGTATCAGGGAGGGTCTCGGTTCGAATTACGGCCGAGACACTGCTCCGAAGATGGGGATTAGCCTTATCGATTGGTCACAACGGAGTAGTTTTTACCTGAAGATGGAGACAGAACCCATTCTCTGTTACTTTCTTTTTTAAACAAAAACATTACGATTGATAATGTCAAGAAATATAATATTTATATTAATGTAGCATTGTTACAAACTACTTTTAGACCTTACATAGTGATTGAGGCTGTTACTGGGTGTCTTCGCGCCTTCTAGGCAAACTCAATGTTAGTACCGCGCCACAGTCGCTTCACTCCAGTTCAGTATCAATCGTTTATCCTATCAGCCGGCGCTAGACAACCTAGACACTGAGAGTTTCGTAAAATAACTCGAAATGAGAAAATAGAGAATCCCTTGGTACTTCGGCCTCATATGGGCCGACGTACCAGCCCATGATGATAGATGAGAATGGAGAGTTAGTGGAAGGATAGCAGGCATGGGTCAACAGAAGAGCACAGTGAAAACCTGACACAATGTCATTTATCTACCACAAATCCCATATAGCTTACCCTGAGGTGGATCCCCGAATTCACGATGCGAGCGGCCGGCGAGTATCTGTGTGGGTTACACCACTACCAGTCCTTGCAACCAAAAGCCAGCAAAAGGAAAAATTTCTTTCTTAACACTAGATGCATATGACGGGTCTATTTAAGTTTGTCTAAATTACATTTTAAAATTTCATGATACTGTATCGCACTGAATATGAGGCAATCTGTAGAAATGTACTATCGTCTGAAATATGACGGACGTTTCGAAGGAACGCACTGTGTCCATTTACAGAGCCACACAACACGCCGTCGTATGCCGCCATGAAGCCCTCGAAACTCAAGTTATCTTTCCATCTACTCCTTGGTTTTGCAAGTGAATATTTTCAAGGACATCTCACTAAAATTCTGCATGGATCTAGAATCTCTCCCCACCCTGGCTACACACTCAATCCATTACTCTCTTACTGACTTCACGGCTTAAGACTGCACATCATCTCATAAGCTTTGTCTGTACAGATGTCATAATCACTACAGCATTTGTTCCTTAAAAGATCATAACAAGTTAGGCACACACATAAAGTTACACGAAAACTACAAAACGAACTAGCACGAGTAGACAAAATGACGGGAAGCTGCACCACGCGGAAGTTAAGTTGTCCCTGTGCTTAATTAATTAACCACAGCGCCACGAAGACGTGTTGGGGAGTAGAGGTATAGCTCCACCATTTTTGACGTCGGCACTAGAAGGAGGTGAGTGATCAACTTCATGCCCCTGCCGCTTCAACCTCGTACCCAATAAACAGGAAGCTCTGCCACTCGATATGCTGCTGTTCCTTGGCGAGAACTGAGACGAAAATATCCCATGATAACATTTCTACAAAACTCTAAAGTAAAACTGTCCCTGTAATTAATTAATTGAGCGCCGTGTCATGAAACCGTACTGGGGAGTGGCGATATGTCCCCAAAGAATCTTAACATCCGCAATAAATGGAAACCGTAAAAGAAATCTCAAATCTATAATAGTTCTTACGTCCAATTGTGACCCAAGTCCAGGTCGTCTTGCGATTTTATAAAAATAAATTTCATTCGTTTCATATTTAAATATATAAAAATCCACGACGGATCACACTTGAACACGATTGGTCATACTGTCAATGCCGTAATTCTGGTGGTGTCGCAGGATTCTCACTGCGGTGGTCTGGGTACTAATCCCAGGTCAAGTAGGATTTATGATGAACAAAGTGATATTAGGTCCTGTTTTGTCCGAGTACTTTGGTTTCCCCTGATAATTCTTGATACTGAGCGCGTCGTTAAATAACATTAAGAAAATATTTAAAAACTTTGCATGATAACTCTTGCAGAATAGAGCTACTTTACTGGTTTTTAGTTTTTATGTGTATGTCCACATGATGATGGCAAGATATTGGTCGAAACATGTAGCGGCGACCTTATCTGTAGAAATGAAAATTGTGACAAGGTATAAAGCACGCGCTTGTCAGTGAAACATCGTATAAATCCTTGATTTCACTGTCCGGACCAAAGCAAAATCTGTGGGCGTATAAACCACAAAGTTTCTCATTCCGATGGGGAGTGGAGGGGGTAGACGCTGATGTACTGAATGAGCTGTCATGGGCAGTCGACGCTGACGAGGAATGGTTTTCCACTCTGGACGTTTGTCGCAGAGCTAACAGCTACCCGCAGCAAACTACGTATTTTACGCTACTAAACTTTTAAAAAGGATCTCGAAAATGAAGGGAGGTTTTACTGATCTTGGAGGAGTCTCAAGTGATAGGGGGCATATCCTAAGTCTCAAGTGATAGGGGGCATATCCTAAGTCTCAAGTGATAGGGGGCATATCGTAAGACTCAAGTAATATACAGTGTGTCGGAAGTTTCATGCCTGGGGAGTTCGTAATGCAGGTCCTTCGTGGACATTGAGATCAAAATGTCCTTTGGCAAACTTTCTACCGAATGGTAGGCAGTATAGCGACTGGCTACGTGGTGGACAACCGAGAGGTCGGAGTTCCAGTCCAGGTAGGGTCAAGAATTTTTACTTCTCCATGTCGTCCAGATGACTCTAGGGTCCACCCAGCCTCCTATACAATGGGTACCTGGGGCTGGAGCGTGATGCTGACCACTCACTTCCAACTAGTACCGAGGTCAAGAAAATATGGATCTATAAATCCACTCCCCCATACGCTTTCATGGCGTAGTACTTAATTAATTAAGCAGAGGGACAACCTTTGTGGTCTAATGGTCAGAGTTCATGGCTACAGATCCAGAGAACCCGGGTTCGATTCCCGGTGCTACCAGATTTTCCGAGAAGTAGTGGTTCTGGAAAGGGGTCCACTCAGCTTCGTGACGATAATTGAGGAGCTATTTCAGGAAATAGTGGCTCCGGTCTAGAAAACCGAGATTAACGGTCGTGGGGATCCGTTGCGCTGACCACGAAACACCCTCTGTCAGCAAATATTGGCACTAACTTCACCGACAAGCGGCGGTCGCTCGGTTGGTATAGTTCGCTTGCGAACAACAGGCCACGGAGTTTTTTTTTTTGTTTGAGTGGCAACTTTAATTGAACTTTACACAGTCTTCGTGAAAAACGAGGATTTTGGGTCAGAAATACGAAGTTGCACAGCGCGTTCATTCGTAATAGCATTTTCCATGAAAATCATACGTCAATAGAAATGTTATCATGGGATATTTTGGTCTCGGTTTCACCGAGGAATTGCAGCATGTATCGAGTGGCAGAGCTTCCTGTTTATTGGGTACGAGGTTGAAGCGGCAGGGGCGTTAAGTTGACCACTCACCTCCTTCTAATGCCGACGTCAAAAATGGTGGAGCTATACCTCTACTCCCCAACACGTCTTCGTGGCGCTGTGGTTAATTAATTAAGCACAGGGACAACTTAACCTTCTCCGCGTTATGCAACTTCCCGTCATTTTGTCTACTCGTGCTAGTTCGTAGCCAACAGAGTACAGAAAACAAAGTCACATTTAAGAGAATTTGTTAATTTAAAATAGAAAAGGTAAAGTTATCCCTGTAACAGGCCGCGGAGGTCCATAAATTTGTAAGACGTCGAGGCTCCCACATTTTCTGGACAATCGGCTCATAGATGGCGGTGAGTTTGTCAGCTTTACGCGCCGGCCGCCCTTTGCCCCCATTAAAATTCCTGGTATTCATTGCTGTTAGAGGCTGAGTCGACCCCAGGGCCGTAGTGCGGCTGGAAAGATTAAGTAAATTGAAGAAATGTAATGACCTCATAGGGACTCGAACCTCCGACCTTCCGGCGTGTAGCAGAATGCCTCAATCAACTATGCAACCGTGTGCCAAAGAGGCTTTTTTCAAGACATAATGAAAAGAAGCAATGGGCAGCGGGCGCCTGTAGCGATTCAGTCACAAATGCAAGGGTTACTTTGGCTTGTGTACGTGTGGGTTATTTATATTTGTCCCGCGAAACGCTTGGCAGTGGCACCGGACTCAGGCCCTTAATAAGTTCGGTGGGAGAGGCATAAGTACATTTACCCCTTCATCTCCAACTTAACTCTTTATGAATTGGTTGTTACAGAAAACTGCGCCTTAACACAATGCGCATGTACATATGCTGAGGACGAGGACAGCCAAGCAGTCCATTCAGAGTCAACAATATATCGGAGGGAAATATCGTCTCTATCTTCAGGGTCGAAGAATATGCCGAACAAGAAACCAACGTGAACGCAGAGGTTCGTTCACCTACCCTGAATATGGGACATGTTCCTCCGCAACGTCGGCTAATTTTCAACGGACTACATGACGTTACATTCCAGAAGATAGGACTCTTTGTAACCACCGGTGTCAGAACCTCAGACCCTGCAACCACATCCGTTAATTGTCCGGGATATATTTGCTTTGCAAGGTTATGTTTTCTCAGATATGACATCGTGCAGTCTTGTAGATAATTATTAAAGTTTCCGGTAAATTTCCTTCCTGTATATTCAAGGAATAAGATCAAAAATATTGATCTATGCTAAGAATGGTGGCGGTAAGTTACTTCGAAACAATGACCCTCCTATTCGTAAGGTGCTTGGTTCGAATTTCCGTCGTGACACCTGCTGCTCTAAGGTCCTTCGTGGGGATCCTCAGTCTCTCCCGTGTTTGGATTATGGAGTCTTGTATAAGAAAAGTAATTTAGGGAGTTACAATGTAGACTTTCTGTATGGGAACACTCGTTAAGTTACATTAGTAGGCAAATATACAGTATTACACTAACTACTGTAAGTACTCGCATATTTGTACTCTGAAGTTACGAGTTTTTGTTTCACTTTCGAATAAAAGCAGGCTTCAGTTCGAAATAAAAACATTACGCTCGTCTCTCCACATGTACTTAATTAAGCTTTGGTTCTGCTGCGAATTGATAACAAAGAGAATTACAGGGCTGGCATATTTAGATTTTCCCGTTTAAAATTCAATTCATATCAGAGGATGAAGCATGCCAAGTAAAGTGAAGTATAATTGGGATCAACTGGTGTAGATGCCAAGAAAATGTATGCAAGGAATATCCGTGCGGCGAGACAGAGACAAAACTATAAATAAATGGGACACAGTTGCTTGGAACAGAATTCTGGGTATTCGGAGACCTCCAAATTCGTGTCAAAGTGTTGCTATGCACAGATAGTTCTCTCGTCCTAATGGTACAAATTCTACGGTCAAATGTGATCGCATTTTTTATTCAGCTAATCAAAGAAATGCAAAGGAGCTTCATAACCTGTACTCTTCTCCAACAATAATTAGAATGATCAAGTCAAGGAGGATAAGGTCGACAGGGCATGTAGCACGAATGAGAGAGAAGAGGAATGCATATAAGATATTGGTGGGAAAGCCAGAAGGAAAGATACCACTTGGAAGACAAAGGCGTAAGTGGGCGTAATATATTAAAATGGATCTTAGAGAGATAGGATGGGATGGTATGGATTGGATTAATCTGGCTCAGGATAGGCACCAGTGGAGGGCTCTTGTGAACATTGTAATGAACCTTCGGGTTCCATAAAATGCTACGAAATTCTTGAGTAGCTGCAGAATTTGCTTCCACTCAAGAAGGGCTCAGCTCCATAAGTAAGATCAAAGACATTCAAATGATTTTATAGACCCAAGGTTCATTAAAATTTACAGAAAATTTGGCCATTTTATGTCCTCCAGAGACCGTAAGATGCAGTCCACATCTTCATGATTTATTTAATGACATAGATTTTTAATATTATCCTGCCACCTAAGTCCACGTCTCGCATGTGGTCTTTTCCTTTGATGTGTCCTGATTTCATACGTTTTTATTCTCCCCTCTGTAATCAAAGTACATTATCGTTAAGTAATAAACAAACGATCTTAAAAAAAATCCATGCATAAATAAATAATTTGACGAATGTTTTTCATAGATGCGCGGAGCTTGACGTATTCTTTAGCTTTATAAACCACCAGCTATTAACACAAATTGTTTCAAGAACTTTGTTTCATACTGGCAGTAAGAACTCCATAAACCTGTCTGTCTTCCCGATCACAGCTTCAAAGACATTTAACGCCTTCCAATATAGGAAACTTCTCTGACACGTGTGTGTTGCGTATAGCCTTAAATGTTTATACAGGGGATGTCATCATAATCGTTCCTTGATGGTAAGAACTACTTTATGGTATGTACTGAAGCTGACGCGGTGCAGAGTTGGGGAGACAGCAAGGTCACCGCCACAAAAATCTAGGTCATGAGCGGAAAATGGGCTCCGACGTGACTGCAGCAGCTCTAAGTGCACCTTGTACTTCGAACAGCCTCCGTTTCGCGTTACGAAGCGCAAGAAGAGCTCAGTCGGTAAGGCGACTGCGTTACGAGCTGAAACTGAGGAGCGGGGGTTCGATTCCTGGTACAGGAAAGAGATATTTCTTCATAAAGTCAAGGCCGGCTCTGGGGTCCACCATCTTCCTATCCAAAGAGTATCGGGGGCTATTTCTCCGGGGATAAAGCGACCGGGGCATGAAGCTGACCACTCACGTCCATCTAATGCTGAGATCAAGAATGGTGGAGCTACACCTCCACTCTCCAATACTTCTTCATGGCGTGATGCTTAATGAATCAGGCCCAGAGAGAATTTTATATTTTACCAATTTTCGCGTTATGAACCGCCCCCTAGAATTGACCCACCAGCCCGTCCTTCCGTACATCAACACTTAACACTTCATCATCCGTCTACACATCGAACAGCATTTTCTATCACACAAAGTGTTCCATAGAAATCTGGCACTCATTTAGACGCTAAAGAAATTTACTTGCTTCAAGAGACCCTAAGGCCCATCATCGCATTCACAAAAGCCTACAACTTGAATTTATGCTGAACTGGTTCAAACCAAATCACACTTTCACATTCTGTTACTATTTGATCCTTTTTACTATTGTAGTATGTAAAGCAGTTGCTATGCAACGACCGCGAGATAGGCAGATATATACCACAGCCGTTTCTGGGTAATGGCTCGGTAAACACCTCCCCATAGCAACAGATACAAACATAACAATGATACAGCAACAGAGGAATGGTGTTTTCTGTGTGATCCGTGCCGAGAGGTTATAAGCGAGACGAGTTTTAGAGTTTAGTTGAAAGTCAGGCGCTGAAGAGGAGAATTATGTGTTGTAGTACAATGATATTTAGAGTGTGTAATTCAGTGAGGCTGTTAATAGATCCTGTGTTAACATCCGTTGCCAGGAAACGGTTAATGGAGATTGTAATAGACTGAAGACATTAGTCTGTGTGTTAGTGACCTGTAAAATGTAGTCACGAGTCCTGAGTGTATAACAGATCAATAAATTCAGTAAGCAAACCGAACCCCGTCTACGATCACACACATATCATGTGACAGTTTTGTCATCGAATCAAGTCCTTTATACCGAGTGATTTCACTCGTATAGGAAGACGTTCGCTTCAATTTGAGTGAAGTATTTCGTGGTCTTCCTCAGTTCTTCTAGGCATTTTCAGAGAGATTACCTCGATTAGGTTACGACCGCATCTGCTCAACTTGTCACTCACCAGTCATTCTACCAATCGACTCGGTATGGTCTGGGTCCTGACAGTGTTGTTAGCATTCCACAATGAAAACCCTCGATCTCAGAATGTTTCTCTCCCGTTGCGCACGCAACAACCCTACGTCTGATGCCCTCGTGTAGATATGGATATACTTGTATGTCCGGCGGTATCTTATGCATGTTACGAGAGTTTTGAGCAACAATTTCTACACATAGCAGTCTCATTAGCTCGTCGGTGTGATCGCTCAATTGAAGCACAAATTTGGTTTGAAAAATTAGTTTCAGAAGTGACTCTGAATTAAAGTTTTATGGTATGTAGTCCTGTTGCTAGGCAAGGACCGCGAAACGAGCAAATATACAACTGTCTTTACTAGGCAGGGGCAAGTAAACACCAACAAAGGAAATGCGTTTTCTGTGCCGTCCGTGCCGAAATGTTATAAGCAGGACATAAAAGAAGCGAATTAGTTGAGATATGCTGTGGTTCATTCGTTGTGAGCTGTTGTTATTAGAGGTTTGTAGTTGATGCCAGGGAAAATTCGGGAACCCAGAGGAAAAAAACATCTGCCGTTGGAAGCCGCGAACAAGCAACGGAAATAAAGCCATGATTGTGAATACTAGTGTATGTGTAACAGAGAACTGTAAAATGTATTAATGCGTTGCATTAATATGATTACCAATCTAAACTGCGCCTATCATCACTTATCGTGGGTCAGTTTAGTCAGTAACCAGTCAATTGGACTGTTCACTTCCGCTCATCACCTGAGGGGAAACGTTCATGAAATGGTTTAGACAAATGAATTTCCAGATCTCTCAGCAGAAGTCTCGTTAATAACGGGATGTATGATGCATTTCCAACACCACAGAGCTCCATCTAAGTACACTAGATGTGTTTGTGTGTGTGTGTGTGGGGGGGGGAGAGACATTTACACGGATGCTGTCAAATCTTTGGATAGATGGCAGTGGACTCCAGATAAAACTACCGAGGTCTCCAGACCTTAACCCTGCCAATAACTTTCTCTGGGGCTTGATATATGAAACAAAGGTTGACACAAGACCTTGCTCGTATTTTTGCAGCGGCAGGGGATAAACGTAATCGCCACGAAACTATACCTGTGGCTACAGAGCTGCTACTGATGCGTATTGAGAAGTGCGCGGACGTGTAATGCGCATGTTTTCTTTCTCTCTCCTTTTGCTCCCGCTTTGGAGCATTGGGCTGATTTCTCAGTTTCGTTGATCATTTTTAAAGACGGTAGGACTCCTTGGACGGGTGATCAGCTCGTTCAAAGCCTCTGCCTAAGAAGACGACAACACAAACATGGAATAAACATATACACACACTAAACACCCACGATCCCGGATCCGAGCGAGCGAACACAGTGCATGCCTTAGACCGCTCGGCTACCGTGACCGGCAGTGTATAAGAATAATATATAAGAATTCAGTTCGTACCTCACAGGAAACAGATCCGAACCCACGATCCCGGCTTCCGAGCGAGCAAAGAGAGTACATGCCTTAGACCGCCCGGTTACTGTGACTGGCATAATGCGCATGTCAGGACTGCATACAAAATTTAGTCGAGAAATAACTATTGAAATGGGATGGCTACTGATGACGCCGAGCGTGAGGGTTGGGACTGAATTAATGTGGTTCAGGGTAGAGACCAGGGCATTTAGAACACGGTAATGAACCTTCGGGTTGCGTTAAGGGAGGGGAATTTCTTGATTAGCTGAGGGTTGGAGCTCCTGTAGGGAGGAGTAACTAACCCTGATATTCGCTACTTGCTTGTGATCCCCGGGCGTCAAGTGGACCAGACCGAACTCGCTCCAGAGGTCACAGCGGTTTAAACAGGGAATCCTCTCCGATAGTGACAAATCGTGTCATAAGAGGCGAAAGGTAAAAATGTGCCCAAGTAAAATTTGCAGAACCTAACGACCAGTAACGGTGCTTCTTGTTGAATATTACTGCGAGTGTCAAACGAAGAAACATCAGTGGGACTGGCCAAGGCTGTAGAATAGAATAGAAATGTGTATAAACTTTTGATTGGGAAGCCTGAAAGAAAGATACCAGTCGGAAAACATAAGCGAAGTTGGGAGAATAATATTAAACTGAATCTTAAGGAAACAGAATACGAGGGTGTGAACTAGAAACATTAGATTAAAAAATGAGTACCCCTGGTGGGATCTTGTGATCACGGTAATTAATTTTTGGGTTCAATAAAATGAGTTTTCTTCTTTTGCTGTGTGAACCATTGCTAGATACTGCAGGACTCTGCTCTGAGGAGTTAGTTACAATATGTAAATTCTCGTACAACATATATCACAGAGGACAGTGTCTGCCTTGAGAAACTAACAGTCGCTAAGCCACTCAAGACATGCTCTGACAATAAAGAAACCAAAGATATTTTACAAGTTCACTAAAACACGCCACTGGATTTTATTATTGGACATTTTGACCCATACCATAAAGTCACAATTTCTTTAAGATCCATTTTAATAATATCCTCCAAACTATGCATAATTGTAGCATCTTGTCGCACATCATCTAGTATTTGAACCCGCAGTCTAAGTGTTACAGCGTCTCAGCGCAATATGCAGTTTAATCTGGAAGACCACCCATAGTCTAGACACACAGCACAACCGGAAGAGACACCCAGCGCCGTGGAAATACATGAGCACGTAGATGGGACTACACATCAGAAGCACAAAGCGGAAACACGGCAGTTTTCACCAACAATTTTTAGACACCTTAAGATGACTAGTGTCGGCCCAAACATGTAGTGCAAAAGTTTCAGAAGGACGCGTTACACGTAAGACGGTGAACCAGTGACATCTATTGAATAACCACTTATGCAAGCCGCAAAACTGTCTCCTTCCTTCATGCTTTCTTACCAAAGTTATTGACGTCCTTCTCATCATCTGCATTAGTGTTACATTGCCACCCATCTGCAACTCCTTCCTGAAGATGAAAATAGCATGATTCTCCGAACCAACTGTATTTTTTTTATTGCTAGTGGGGTGGGACTAAGTCACTTGCACTGCGGCCACTTCTGGCCTATTGTACCAGCCCCAGATGATAGGTGAGGGTGATTGTGGAGCAATTGGTGGAATGAAGAATGGCAGGGGAAACCGAAGTACTCAGAGAAAACCTGCCCCAGCGCCAATTTGTCCACCATAAATCCCACTTGACCAGACCCGCGATGGAACCCGGGCTGCCGCGGTGGGAAGCCAGCTACTAACCGCTTGAGCTATGCCGCGGCCTGAAACGCCTGTACATCCACACACACAATACTACACGGTTTCAGAACCTAGCAAGCTAAACCCTGTCGCGAAAACCACAAACCCTACATGACGTCACTCTTAATTAGAAATTACTTGTATAACAAAATTACGTTATGACCTCGCTGTTATAATTGATTAGCTAAATATAATCGTGTTCTTGCAAACTAAACATCTGTTTCAGACAAGAACAAACATCCAACTGTTAATTAATTAATTAAAATAGGCCTTGCAGAAAATTACTTCAATGAAATTCTATAATCCACTGATTATCTCGTGTTCAGAAGGAATTTGAGAATTCTACATGATCGCTGCAGCACAGCGAGGAGAAGGCGAGGACAGGTTGCGAGTCTAACAGCTTGAGTTCCTCTGCAGTATATAATTATGTATCAAGGATCATGTAACGTGCAATTATTTGTATAAAAGCGGTAATGAGGAAATATCCACAGGTTGTTCATGAAACTTGTAAATCAAATAAGAAGTTCTGAGAAGAGCACACAATGCTCATGTCCTTATATCTGTTTCCTCACTTTTAGAATATAAAGGATTAAATTAAGTAAAGTAAAGCTATCCCTGTAACAGGCCATGGAGGCCCATAGGGTTGTGAGATGTTGAGGTTCCCGCATTTTCTAGACAGTCGGCTCACAGATGGCGGAAAGTTTGTCAGACTTACGCCCCGGCGACCCTTTATCCCTAGGAATATTTATGGTACTAATTTCTGTTAGAAGCTGAGTCGACCCTAGGGTCACAGTGCGGCTGGAAGGATTAAGTAAATTGAAAAAATTAATCCACCTCATCGGGATTCGATCCCCCGACCTTCCGGCTTGTAGAATAGTGACTCAACCAACTACGCTATATATATTAATAATTAGATTTTTGTAATTTAGTGGCTTCTTTTCGTGAATTATTTACGTTTAACCTTTTAAAGCACAGCGATTGCTATGTGACGTAAAGGAAATGATAATGAATTAAACACTTGATCAGAATTAGATAAACGTATCAGAAAGCTCTCGTTATATCTCCAAACACAACACTTTACATTCAGAGAAAAAGTGGAATATTAAGCTAAATACGTGTGTTACCGTGTAAGCATCTAAATTCGTTTCTTCTTCACATGAAAATTGACATTCAGTGGCTTAATCCACTTTTGCATAACATCACAGAAATGTGTCGCCAGTTTTAATATTCAACAGCTCTGGATTTTGCTAAAAGGTTTTGTTTATGGGGTTCATACGATTCTCAGAATATAGAGAGATTTTTTTTCCTCCGTAAACAACATTGAACTGTTAGTCTGTGTAATGCAGGCGCGCTGTGTGTATTGTGTGATGCGAACAGAATTTATAATTTGGATAGATATCATGCTTCAAAGCATTATATTAAATATGTTAAATACTGAAAGCGTTGCTTCAATGCAGATATTGCAAGTAGAATGATGAATATGACCTGTTTTGAAGTTATGTGGACGTTAGAAAGTAGTTACGAATGTGAGAAGAACATGAGACCAAGTCGATAATATTCAAATTTGCTAAAACAAATCATCTAGAAAATATGGCCGCTTAGTGTACTCTGTGGCCGCGCCATAGCTCAAGCGGTTAGTCGCTGGCTTCCCATCGCGGCAGCCCGGGTTCGATCCCGGGTATGGTCAAATGGAATTTGTGGTTGACAAAGTGGCGCTGGGGCGGGTTTTCTCCGTGTACTTCGGCTTCCCCTGCCAATCTTCATTCCACCAACTGCTCCACAATCACCCTCGCCTATCATCTGGGGCTGGTACAATAGGCCAGAAGTGGCCGCAGTACAAGGGACTTAGTCCCACCCCACTAGCAATAAAAATAATACAGTGTACTCTGTGCTGTATCTTGGCACGGATGTAGCTGTCCTTGCAGAACATTTCAGGTTATTGACGTTAGGTGTTTTTGACATGGTCTATTTATAACGATTTCTCAATAAATTTTCAGCGGGATGTATATTAACTGTCATTAAAATAATTGCCTTTATTTACAGTTTCTGCAGCTACATTTCTATTCACACACAGAATTTCAGATGCCTAGTGCCGACATTTCACTGAGTATAGGAGTTTAGTTTAGCAAAAGTATATTCAGAACATCCACGACATTTTACGTTTTAAAATAATTTTCCTCCACAAATTTAAAATATTTTTTTCATATTAATGGGTATTAACATTACTCCAAATTAAAATAATCCCATAACCGACATGTTGGTGCCAAAAACTCCATCCCTTATGTGTGAATTAAGAAGAATTCGGTGAAAGAACCTACAGTAAGGCATTTAACATATAACAGCAGAGATCAATAAAACTTTCAACCTGAAGTAAAATTATTTACTACTTTACTGTCTCGTAGAAATGTTCGGTACAGACGTCGCAAGAGGTAAGCTCCATCTGACCTTCCGTTTGGTCATGCAGTTTGTTTTGGGTCACTTCCCACGGGTCTGCTTTTCCCCAGCCGTTTTAAAAGTTCAACTCAAAACGCTGACTTCAGAAAATGTTTCATTACGAAGTTAGCTTTATTTATAGGGATCAGAATCTCATGTCATTTCACCGTTTCTGTATATAATAATAATAATAATAATAATTTAATCTAGTCCTTTGTTCATTTGCATGAGAACTTAACAATTGAACGGTAAGTTACAAAGTAAGAACAAGAAACAAACAGAGGCAACATCAAG
>NW_019731574.1:953877-955119 GCF_002891405.2 Cryptotermes secundus | reverse complement strand
TCCGAGTACTTCTGCTCCCCCTGACAATCTTCATTCCACCAAATTCTCCATCATCATAATCACCCGGGGCAGGCTACAATAGGCCAATCAGTGGCTGCCGTGCCGAGTGGACCCAGTTGAACTCCACCCCCCACTAAGGGAATTTAATCAAAATCATTGCTTAGCAACGGCTGAATAAACAGTCATTGCTACATTGCTAGGTAAGGTCTACAACAATATGTGACTGTGTGAACCATCCACAGTGGATCGAGTGCTGGCCAATCAGAAGCTAGAAAGTATTCGCTGCTTGATTGTGGGTAGTTCCCACATGCTTATATTACTTACAGTTAATACCGCTATGGACAAGAAAGTTTCAAACCCATAACAAATACAATTCAGGGAGATTTAGTTTCCCACACACCAACGTCCTTACGAACAACAATAGCAGACGAAGCGCGTCTAGCAGGATAGTTTTTGCTTTAAGAGCACATGCCGGAGGCAGAAGCGTCTCTGATGTACCGGGCAGGAGCTCGAAGAATAACAACACCAATTATTGAAGGACAGAATTCAGAACCAAGTTAAACTTGCATAACGAAGAGTGAATCGAGGTCATAGCTCTTTACCAGCTTACCGACTGTCAGTTTCTCAATGAGAACCATGCTCCATGCATCTGTCTCGGATGCGTAAGCACTCTGTAGATGACCAGCCCAGGCCTCCCTGCTTCCCTGCTATTACATTCCCCTCCATTCTCCCCTATTCCTTTCCAGTCCTAGATGTTATCGAATGATGCTTCGAGACCGAACATTAAATCCACCTCCCACGAATAACACATATGAATATTTAACAGGAAAACCTCTCTTGTGAACACGATCGTAGTTCTTCTGGTGCTGCAAATAGCGGTGATTTATTGAAAACATAAGTAGTTATGAGCTTCGCAATACGAATCCTGCTCCTTAAGAGTATTTAAACACACTAATTAGAATGACATAAAAAAGGAAAAGTAATTTTCCCGTTGGTTCTCATTTTGTCACTTGAACGATAAATACCGGTATTAGAAACAGTATGTAATATCTTTCTTATCAAGAGTTTTGGAACTATACAGTGAAATAGCTCTATCTCGGAAACCTTTCGGAATAGGACACGTGTACATATATACGTTTTTTTGCTTACAATAACCAGCACTATGACCTCCAAAAGCCCATCACACTGACCGCGCAACTTAAGGCATGAACTGTCATCGCCCGCTCAAACATTGGGAACGTG
>NW_019731574.1:933684-953246 GCF_002891405.2 Cryptotermes secundus | reverse complement strand
GTGGCGCTGGGGCAGGTTTTCTCCGAGTACTTCTGTTTCCCCTGACAATCTTCATTCCACCAAATTCTCCATCATCATAATCACCCGGGGCAGGCTACAATAGGCCAATCAGTGGCTGCAGTCTGCTTTTACCGGTTCTCACGGTCTCTTTGCTTGCAGATTTCTTATATATTTTTTCTTCTACCCTGAAGATGGAGGCGATACGTTCCTCCGAAACGTCGGTTAACACCACATATACACGATACCAAATCCCAGAAGACTACTTTCTTCATAGTCACCGCCGTGAAAGCCTCAAATCTTCATATATATAATTGTCTCAGATGTGACTGGTAGCGTGCGGTTCCCTTCCTCAGAAGAGACAATGTATGTCCACGTCCATTTCTTGAAACAAGGCTACAAGTGCAATAGTTACCAGCTCCCAAGTCCTTATCGGTTTTAGTTAAAAGGCCAAAAATATGGTTAGGTACTTTCATCAGTGAACAGTCAAGTCATGTCTTGTAGCAGTAGCGCTCGAGTGGATAAAGAGCTGGTTGTCATTGTGAGTCACATCAAATTACCAAGAGGTTGGAAGAAACATTGAAAGGCTCTTTTATTTTCTTTGGCAGGAACTGAAGGCAACAAAAGTTCAAGGCGAAATTGTTTCCGGAACAATTCAAGTTTTCAGCACTTCAGCATTCAGACTCTCAACTCCAGAAGTGTTTTCCTTTGTAATTATACCAGCGCATGGCTAATAAGAGGGCAAAGACAAGCCGAAACTAACGCCTTGCAACATTTTCAGAGGCAAGTCATTAGGAAGAACAATTCTTCGCTTTCTGTACTTCTTCGTAGTTTTGTTCTACTTACACTCATCCTGTTCTTATTTTCGTCTTTCCCTTCATCTTCTTTCAGCCTCTCTTCTCTCTTCTCCACCCTTCTTCCACTCATCCTGTACTTATTTTCGTCTTTCCTATCACCTTCTTTCAGCCTTTCTTCTCTCTTCTCCACCCTTCTTGCACTCCTCCTGTACTTATTTTCGTCTTTCCCTTCATCTTCTTTCAGCCTTTCTTTTCTCTTCTCCACCCTTCTTACACTCATCCTGTACTTATTTTCGTCTTTCTTTTCATCTTCTTTCAGCCTTTCTTCTCCCTTCTCCACCCTTCCTCCACTCATCCTGTACTTATTTTCGTCTTTCCCTTCATCTTCTTCCAGCCTTTCTCCTCTTTCCACTCCGTCTCCAACCTCACAGACTTCTGCTTTTGTGATTATTTTCTAACTTCATAGCTTATTTTATAGTTTCATAGCTTCAGGTAGGTTTATAGAAGTTTCAAAGCTATTTGAGTGTAACTGTGTGAAGAACTGCATATATCGTTAACTGAAAGGGATGGAGGGTGGTGTAAGTTTAGGTATTATTTCAGGGGGTTGTGGTAACACAAAGTTCGAAAACTCAAGCTTTAATGTGAAATATCCTATAAAAACAGGTAAGATTGTAGTTTTTTTTTTTGCGGCAGGACACATGAAGATAAATTATTCTGTGGCTAGACAGAACACCCGTCCAGAATGTAAAATTTCCCTCTCTTGATTGTCTGAAACAAAATTACAAAAGAAACGAAACCTGGCCCTGAATGAGCTGACATCAGAAACACTGAAGTAAAACAACACACTGTTAGAGAATAAAAAAGGTACAAAAGCCAAAAGAGAAATACAGACCAATACACTGTATTCCTAAGCTTGTAACTGGAGTGACAAGCGGCGATAATCGGTATGATCCGTTTGTGTAGGAGCAGCTGTTCTTCAGGGCGTGAGTTCGCTCGGGGGCGCTTGCTGTCAGCGTTCTATCCGACATCAAAGTGTGTTTCCAGTGTAAACAGAAAGAACGGTCAATCTGCTTTTAAGACTTTACCCAAACAGCTAGTCCCAAAGGCAACGTGTTTCTGTGATGTATAACCACTATAAAAATCGACTTGCAAGACTGAGGGAAGTGGTTCTTGCCCAGAATAGGCAAACGTATGAAAGCAAGAGATAGAGGAAGCTCAGTGCCCTTGACTTCCGTGCATGCGGCGTCACAAGTCGAGCCCGACGCTCCATTCATAATGTATGTAAGGTCCAGAACAGTAGGTCACTGAGCAGAGGGGCTTCACATGATTTCTATAGGAAAGGTTATGGGCGACATGCGACCATCTTTCTGGTGACGTCAAAATCAATAATATTAAATTCGAATTACAATGACTTGCTGAACTATTTATATGTATAACTATATATATACATATATCTTTCTGTTCCCTCTCTACATTAATATTTTCTCTACTTAATTTCTTTCTTTCCTCCGTTTTGTTCTATATTTTCTTAGCTTCTTCGTTTTTCTTCCTTCAACGGTCCCTTCTTTTACTTATTCCCTAATTTCATCCTTCACTCTCCTTTTAGCCTGTTTTCTTTTTCCTCTCTTGTTTCTCCCGCTTTTATTCTTTTCTTGTCTTTCTTTGTCTCCTTTCCTTCTCTTCATTTCCTTCCTCTGTCGATTCATTTATTATACATTTATTAATTTATCTTATCAATTTTCATTTATTTAGTCTTTCTTTGGTTTATCTCCTGTGTGCTTTTATTCTACACATTTTATGTCATAAATAACACAAAATTTCGTTCGTGAGACCTTTTCAAGCAGAAAAAAGTATCCTATGATAAAAGGCCTTCCTTGAGCAAATCACAGTTAGTCACGCGGCTAAGAAATGACTAGCATTTTAATAATCCAAAAGCCAAATAAATCGGAAACAACATTTGTTAAAATACTATCATCCTATCTCACAGCTTCTCTACTGGCCATTCACGCGATTCTCTCAGTACGCGTGTCAGTCCGTCTTTACTCTCTACAACTTATAATGTATCAATCTGTTTTCCACTGCCATTGCCATAGTACTGTCCTGCCTGACAGTCTCTCACCCGAATAATCACCATCTGTCACAAGCAAGTCTCACCAAATACAGAGTGTCCCTGTCAAACCTTTTCCCAGTTCAAGCAATAACTGTGGGAAAACTATCATAGCCAATGTAATATAATTTGTGACATTAGGAAGATAAATTTAAACAATTTACTTATGTGATTTCTATGTTGCTGTTCTGTCTGCTGTGCGACTTTGCAGTCATTAAGAAAATATGGCGTATCTCCGGTAGCGAACGCTGTTTGTTTCATGGTATCCAGTAATGAATACTTCATCGCAGTGCGAGGAGACTATCCACGCGCGTACGTAAGTGATCAGCGAGATAAGAGAACCACCCTGTATTTTTTTATTACTAGTGAGGTGGGACTAAGTCCTTTGTACTGCGGCCACTTCTGGTCTATTGTACCAGCCCAAGATGATAGGTGAGGGTCATTGTGGAGCAATTGGTGTAATGAAAATTGGCAGGGGAAACCGAAGTACTCGGAGAAAACCTGCCCCAGTGCCACGTTGTCCACCACAAATCCCACTTGAACAGACCCAGGATCGAACCCGGGCCGCCGCGGTGAGAAGCCAGCATCTAACCGCTTGAGCTATGGCGCGGCCCTGAACCACCCTGTATGTATCTCTCCTGTTACAACGGAGTTTATTATTCTCTTTAACTCAAGAAACACTCTCCCATTACTCTTCCTTTTACCAGGAACATTCTTCTCAAATCTTTGTAAAAACTACGCATGATTTGAAGCTTTTAAGAAGATGGAGCTAGTGAGGGACATTTCTGAGAGTGTCTTCTCCATTATCAGGGTGTTGCGGCCCATCATGGAGACTGAGAAATCTCTCAAATTTGGGCATACAAATTCCATATTCTCAAGGCAGTCTACCGGAGAAGGTTTGTTTGCAGAACCTGTGTCACGTCTTTCTGTTTCCCAGCTTAATGAGCGGACACCGTCTCCTTTAAATTAATTCCAATTTGAGTCTCTATTTCTACAAATTCGCAGTCTTATCCCTCTCCTACTTGCACCCTCCTCGCACCCATATTCCTCGTCTCCTTCATTCGTTCCACCGCTGCGGTGCCTACGCTGATGCCATGACAGGCATTTCCACAGTGGGTTCGGTGTGCAATAAAATTCAAATCTCTTCCCAAGTGAGGCTTATCCCGTGGTTCCATTGTTTCCTTGCGCCACCCGTGTTAACGACTCAAGTCTTAACCGCCTCACCATTTCAGATTTGCAGGGAGGATAATAGAAGACGCAGAAAAGCAAACGGAATATCACAAAAGAGAGAAGAGATTAAACCAAGTACGTTCGCGTAAATGTTCCAGCCTCTGCCATTATCAGCTTCGATTAATAATTCTGTGATTCCATCAATAGATTTAAAGTTATTACTTTACACTAAATCAATATTTTCCGAGGCTTTTCTTCTATTCTTCTCCTATTTATGCCACGTCTTCTTTCGTGTTGAACTTTACAGTATTACACTGGAAAATCGACGATTAGGGGTTTGATTCCTGGTAGAGGCAAGATATTAATCAGTTCTCTATAAGGTCCAGATCAACTCAGGGCCACACCCAGCCTCCTGTACAATGGGTACTGGGGGATGTTCCCTCAGGTATAAGGAGGCAGGAACGTGAAGCTGAACACTCACCTCCATATTGTGCCTAGGTTAAGGATAATTGAGCTATATCTCCACTCCCTCAAATGTTTGCACAGTTTACTGCTTAATTAATTAAGCCTAGAGATAATTTTACCTATATTTTTACACGTTCTCAACCTGAAAAGCCAAGTTGTGATAATGTCTGCCTTGTTAACGCCATCGCAAACTTCAAGATATGGCGATAGATTGAAATGGTGGAGTGGTAGTTTGCAGAGCAAAACGTACTTCAGTACAACTTGGTTCACCATGAATATAACATGAAGTCGCCCGGAGTCAAACCCGAGCCCCGAGTTCCTGAGGTAAGGAGATAGGGTCTGACTTACTGAGATATATGAAATTGACGCAAAATTATGCTTCGGAAACCTAACAGGGACAATACAGACACAGTTTAGAGGAATATATTAAATGCAAAGTAAGGCACTATGTCATGAAGGCACAAGGGCGAAATGGAGGTACAGCTCCACAATTCTTGACCTTGGGACTTGGTGCAGGTTAGTGGTTGGTTCCACACCTCTGCCGCTTTACTAAGACAGAGCCCGCGGTGCTCACTGGATGGGTTCCGGAACCGATCTGGATGCTATGGAGAAGAGGAAAATTCGTTGCCCATATCGGGAATCGAAACTCGGTCATCTAAATCGTAGCCTAATTGCTATACCAACTGAGATATCCTGCCTCCCCGGATAATATTAAAACTTATCTTGCAATTGTATAGACCTGAAATTATTTGAAGTGTGGGAAATGGAAGTCCAAAAGGAATTTTGGGGTTATGGTAATGGACAGGCGAGTTCCATGAGAAGTGTAAGTAGAGACCGCTCATGTTGGACTCTGTAGCAAGGAACAAACACACGGCACAATTCCTGAGACATTTGTAATGGGATATTCTCCGTTAGCATGAAGATGGTAACCGAATTTGGTTGGAATAAAACCCGAGCCTGCTGCAAAATGAGAAAATGATTCGCTGTTTCGTGTATCCACTGTGTAAACCGCAGTATTACAAAGCAACGCGAGCTCTGCATCTATTGTGATGGAGAAAGGAGACATTTTCATGAAGTTCATTTTCAGAAGTAATGGATTGGCTCTTAGGAGAACGAAAGAAATGAGGAAGGAAGCGAGAGCAGAAAAGAAAGTAAAGCAAGAAAACTCGAAACAAAAACAGGAAGAAAAATCGGTGCAAAGACACTGCAACCGCTATCTCAGAAACAATTGACCGTGAGTACGTTAACGTGGAAATTAATTCGGTTGTTGTTCGGGATACCACTTTTGGGTTAATGAATATAGAACAACAAAGAAATTTGCCCGACTTGTAAAGCCGATTTCAACGGAAGTGACGTTTCCTGTTTGGTTCCTAAGGCGCATACCGTTAATTTTAGTCAAGGTAACAAAATTTAGTCAAAATCTTTGGACCAGTTTTCAAGAAAACATCCCTTTGACTGGCCCATATATTTGGAACTATGTTCATATTCATGGGCACCAACCTATGAAGGATAAACTCTTGAATATCGAACGTGAAAAATCTGTCTAAACCTTGAGGCCCTTGCGAGGGCATATCCACATGTCCGTCTACCTATATACCCGTCATCCTGCGCACGTACGCACGCACACACACACACACACATATATATATATAAAGAGAGAGAAGTGAAGCAAAGTAGCAGCCACTTTCTCATATTGAAGGGAGCTCAAAAGCTGTAAATTCTTCAAAATTTCCGAATCGACTTTTTACCATCAGAATGCATTCTCATACGCAGTGCATTGTAGATCTTTAATGACTACTGACGTTTCGGGGGAAGCTACTGCCTTACTGTTCCACATATTCCACTACAGTGTTCATAAGAGCCCGTAAATTCACTCCATCTCGAACCAGGCGAATCCACCCCACATTCTCCTACGCCCTTCTATTCCAGGTTATTGAAAACTTCACATCAATACAACCAATTATTTTATGCCTATTTAAATATAGTAAAGGGCTGGGGTAGTGCAGTCGATATAGCGAGTGGCTAAGGGCTGGAAGACTGAGGGGTCGGAGTTCGAGTCCCGGTAGAGTCAAGAATTTTCACTTCTCCATTTCGTCCAGACCGGCTCTGGGATCAATCCAACCTCCTATTTAATAGTTATTGGGGGTAAAGCTGACCACTCACCTCCAGCTAGTGCCGCGGTCAAGAAAATGTGGGTCTACTCATCCACTCCCCCATACGTCTTCATGGAGTACTGCTTAATTAGTTAAAAACAGGGACAACTTTACCGTTTATCCAACAGGAAGATGAACCGAACAGGAGAGTGCAGGGAAGTGACAGCTGTGTACTGGAAACATTTCCATTTATGAGAACGAAGCTGGAACGTCAGACGGGATATCTGAAGCACAAAGCTACACATCGCTATCTGTAATGTCTGCTTGATGTACAAGTCCTGTACCACTGCCGTAATGTCCCGCAG
Source organism: Cryptotermes secundus (assembly GCF_002891405.2). NCBI lineage: Eukaryota > Metazoa > Arthropoda > Insecta > Blattodea > Kalotermitidae > Cryptotermes > Cryptotermes secundus. The sequence continues at coordinate 946,252 of NW_019731574.1, read as the reverse complement.
GTCTGTTTACAATTGCTTTGTACTACTCGGACCGTCTATACAGCCCAATGACATTTTATACTGCTGTGCCTTCAGAGAGAAGACTGACTTTGTCATGCAATTATTTATTCCTCATACCAGCCCCGCTGTTCCACGCAATATTTGAATTCCTTTTCCCTTATACTGCTTAACGCCGAGACTTAATTCTCAGAAAACAGATGACGGAGACAGAATGACGCGTTTCCAAGCTCTGAAATATCATATATTCACTGATTAATCTACGAGAGAGGACATAACCGAAAGACGCAGAAAATTGAATAAGGACTGGCTTCATAATTTGTAATTTTCACGGCATCCTTCTGTACACATGAACAAGTAATGTAATAGTTAGGGGAGTGCTCTGAAATTACGCAGTTTCGAGTTACCATAGCAACGAATTTAATTTTTTTAGCTCTAACACTTTACATGAACGTAATTTATGTAGCAGGTTACGAACAGATAAGCTGTCTTCTGTTTCTTTTCTTTTAGAGTAAAGATAATATTTAGATGCGGATACATGCACTGTAAAACAATGTGTAAAGAAGGGAGTTTACGACTGAATGTTCATGCGAGCGCTATTCGCGGACGGAGGGGCTAAGCGTCGGTATGATTACATTTTTGATACCACGTACCACTGGAAAGAATACAGCAGAATGCAAGGGAAGTTACAAGTACAGAAGCTTACACAAAAACAGATGAGAATTCCATTGAATTTTCAAATATTGTTCCTGTAGTGTGTCATGATTAGGACGAATACATTAAGGGCAATGAGAGGGCTGAGACACGTGCGGGGTAAACAAACACGCATACAAAACATTAGACAAAATATCTGGAAGGGAAACCTTATTTGGAGGAGGAAAATATAAACCTATTAAGGAAATACTATGAGGGTGTGGATTATTCTGGCTCGAGAATTGAAATTGTAACGGAACAAATCCACTATGGAGGAGCGAGTGACAGGACGAGTTTTAAGAGAATACAACGCACGATTCTGAAATGGTTTTTTTTGCATTAGAATAGTAACGTTAGGTGGGTCCCTTGTCACCACGGCAGGGCACGTCCTCAGGTTGCGGATGGAGGAGACGGCCTCTAGGTCCAGCCCCATGAAATGAGTTCTCATTAAATGATTTTTCAGTTATTTAATGAGGCTTTTCGACTGCATAGCGTCGAAATGTAGAACGATAATGGTTTATTATATTATCTCGGTATTTTACAGGAGAAACTGAATAATAATAATAATAATAATAATAATAATAATAATAATAATAATAATAATAATAAAGGTAACACTGTAACAGGCCGTGGAGGCCCATAGTTTTATGACACGTCGAGGATCCCACATTTTCTAGACAATCGGTTCATAGATGGCGTTGAGGTTGTCAGCCTTACACGCCGGCCGCCCTTTACCCCCAGGAATATTCCTGGTACTCGTTTCTGTTAGAGGTTGAGCCGACCCCCAGGGGATAGTGCGGCTGGAAGAATTAGATTAATTGAAAAAATCCACCTAATCGGGGTTCGAATCCACTACCTACCGGCTTGTAGCATAGCGCCTCAGCCAACTACACTACCCCGTGCCCCAAATAATAATAACAACAATGAATATCAAATCGAGAGTATGCCCCTCCTTCCAGCAGCACACAAATCAAAATCATGTTGCCTTCTCAGTCAGCAGTCACACGCGAGGACTGTGACTAAGTTCGTTTGTTCTGTTTACACGTCCCTTGTCAGCAGTAGCACGTGTTTTGAGATTACCGGCTTCTGATGTGACGCTGTGTATTCTGGTACATCGTTACCGAAGTTTAGAGGAAAATGTTGCATCCATCTTCATGGATGGAGGCACGGGTACTGACGGGGATTTCTCAGACGGACAAACAGTTTTACAAACTTTCTTCTTACAAAGGTAAAAGAACAGCAAAAACAAACTCCGTGGCTTTAGTCCGCAACTGAACTATACCGATCGAGCGACCGCCACTTGTCGGCGAAGTTAATGCCAAATTTAGCGGATAGATGGTGTCGCGTGATCAGCGCAACGAATCCCCACGGATGTTAATTTCGGTATTTATAGACCGGAACCGCTATTTCCTCGAAATAACTCCTCAATTTTCCTCACGAGGCTGAGTGAACCCCGGTCCGGACCCAGTATTTCTGATAAAATTTGGTGGCGCCGGGAATCGAACCCGGAACCTCTGGATCTGTAGCCAGGAAATAATAATAATAGCATGGTTTTCTGGGCTGTGACTCCGTATAGTCCGGTAGAAGTACACTGGTGTTTCGGAGGACAGCACTGCCTTTGCTTTCAGTGTTAGAAGAGTAAGCCATTCAAGAAGTCAACAAGAAACTAGTGACAAGCAAAGCTGATTTCATGTTTGGATTACTCTTCAGTATGGTCCTCCGAAACGTCGCTGGACTTCTAGCGGACTACACGGCATTACATCCAAGAAAGACTTAACTGTTTTTATTCATTGTCCTGGAATATATAAGAGAGAATTATAAATTCAGAACAGGATTTTAATATTTGATATATTTCCGCGTTTTTCCAAAGTAGATTCCTTTATTTACCCCTACTGGCCTCAATGGACAGAAGCAACGTTTTCTTTCGAAACGTCGGTTAAGATCCACCATAATTCATGACGTCACATCCCAGAAGTCACTGCGTTACATAGTCACCTCCGAGAGAAATTTAAATGTCGCATATTGTGCGACTGTTTCGAAATCTCGGTCAACTAATTTCTAGAAACTTTTGGCTCAGTCTGTACTTTTCTTATTAGAGCTTCCCTTCTAGAGGATGCTGAGTTCAAGTGACAGGAGCCAAGATCCGTCCTGTTCAGTGTGAATGCATTTTGATTCAAGGCGTGGAAATACTTTTCCTTATGAAAGAAGCGTACCGTGTAGGTGGCTTGAAGAAGACTGTCTGGAGGGTTGTTGATTATGAGGGTAGGTTGCAGGGCTGCGGGATGCAAGCGTTCGTCTCAGAGTAATTAGTAAGACTGCGGTTACATATAGCGATCACATCTTCAGTAGCTGTCACTAAAGGTCCTGTCCCAGTGTCAATACATAAGCATATTATTCCATGCCTCTGCAGTGAATTAAGACGTGCCATGTGCATCATCATTCAATAATGGCTCTACAGCCCTTTGTTGGGCCATGTCCGCCTGTTTTCAGTTTCGTAATTCCATACACACTCGGTAGGACTCCCAAAACGGGGGATCAGCCAGTCGCAAAGCCACTACATGCATATAGGATACCATAAACACAGAATAAACGCACATAGACAACTATGACTCGAGTTGGATTCGAACCCATGACCTCAGTGTTCGAGCTGGTGGAGACAGTTCATGCCTCAGACCACGCCGCCACTGTGATCGGCCCATATTCTTGCAGGTTCGGCCTCCATACCGCCACTGTGATCGGCCCATATTCTTGCAGGTTCGGCCTCCATAGTCTAAGTTCTGATGTGATAACAGCGGTAGATGTAGGCTAATGTGTTCCAGAATACAACACTGTATAGCCTTACAGATCCATTACCAAAATTTCGGATGAAATTGCTGTCTCCATCTTCAGGGTTGAATACAAAAAATCTGCCGCCTGTGTCTTTAGGGTAGAACACGGAGGCGGAAGGTTCCTCCAAAACATCAATCGCCATGAGGCAATGCACCAAAAAGTAATAGACGTTAGTTCCTAAACTCTGGGTTTAATTTAACATAGTTTAACCAAAAATAGTAAGTCGCTAGAAATATTTTCTAGTGTATGATTGCCTATATACGGGGTTTTGAATGGTAATTGCATTTATTGAACATTTACAGAGCGTAACTACAAATAATTATAGCGCTATCGCTAATTCACACACTCTACAGTTCACTACAGCACGCCCTAAGCCTTTTCAGTCTGCTGTGGCTTCACCAGTCGTTGTCTGGTAACGGCTACCAACGGCGGACGTATCCTTACTCTGAGTCCCGAACTGTACCCGTGCCTCAGCTACCAGCTTCTCACAGCAACAGCTCACAAACACTGAACCGCAGCATTCCTCTAACTCACACACTCACAAACTCACTCCACTCCACTCAACTGAACTAACAAAGTTAAAGTCACATTTCGACTGACGTTTACTCAGTCAGTCTTGGTGTCGAGTCCCATCTGGGGCTCATGACCAGATATTTATTACTGCTTGACAGTTAGGTCTTCTTTTCGTGAGGTCCCCTCTCTGATGAGAAGACTGGTCTCTCGTCTGTATATGCTGTTGGCCTTTGCCAGCGCAGTCTTTCTCGGGTCCGAGTCCCTTGGGACTCGCAACGAGATTTTACTGTTTCAAATTTATGACTTCCCTTTTCGCCGCCTCCTTCGACTCGGAGGGTCACAGTGGGGGTATTTGACCCCGCCTCTTTACGGGTGACTAAACTAAACTAAACTAAACTAAACTGAACTATCTCCACTGACTGTCAGCTTATAATATCTCGACACGGCCCGCGTAGAGAACACCGCTTCAAAGTTAGTCAATTGGTGAATGTTAGGAGTCTGATGCCTAGAAACGGGCGCTGTTTACACTGTCATTACGGGTCTTCATGCTACAATATAACGAAATGTTGCTAGATCCGAAATAAGAACTTTCCTAGTTCCGATAAGCTCTACGCCTACTTAGAACAGCGCTATATGAAATGTGAAGACCTCTAGCTGTTCGCCGAGCACAGACTGAGAAGCACTTCAGTGGCTGAGACCCATGGTATACAGAAATGTTATATTCGCTTATTTGTAAGGCACGTAGCGACGGTCCCATCAGCTCACATGATAAGAGAACCAGGAAATTGCGCACTTTCACAGCTTTCATCTCACTGCTTCATTGCTTCACATACCTACATTTTAGCTTGTACGGTCGTTGCTACGCAACGACCGCGTGATTTGGCAAATAAACAGCGACCGTTTCTAGACAACGGCTCAGTAGTCACGTTCCCGCGGCAAAGAGTACGCACGCAACGATAGAACGGTGTTTTTTATGGTCCATGCCGAGAAATTATAAGCAGGAGAGTTGGAGTAATGAGCTCAGTTGAGTTCTACAAGGGAGGCTGAGAAGAGATGATGCTATAAATAGGTGGAATTACGAGTCGTGGTGTGTTAGCCAGCGGGCAACGGCGTGACCACGTAAGCTGAAAAATCTCCATTGTTAAGAACCGTTACCAGGAAACGTGTACTGAAAAGAGACTGAGAAGACTTTGTGCTCTGGAGATTTGTACAGTGTGCAGACAGCGATTGCGTTTTAAGTTCTTGTAGTTCCGAGTCAGTCAACAAATTCATTCACGAAACAAAACCCCGTCTATAGCCACACATACACATGAAAAAAAATATATTTATAGTCAGTGGAAGGATTTGAGTCTGGTATGTAACACTGATGAAAGTTGTTGCATGAACAATGATGATGTCTGTACTGGACTTCATTTGTGTGACGATGCTCAGACAGAACGCGACTTCAGCTTAAGTTGCACCTCCCTCCAACATTCCCCCTGCGCCGCCCCTTTGCCCTCTCTTCCTGGAACTTGTTCACAACTGAATTAGTTGCAATTCCGTACCTCTGAGTCGTGCAGAAGGTAGGCAACTCGCTAACCATTTCACCCGCTTGAGGTATCACATTACAGCAAGTTACAGATCTGATTTGTCGGAATATCAAAATCCTGGCTCCTTACATGAACATCGAGATACAACCCTGCACATCTGAATTTAATTACGCAGAACTACAGCGGGCGGTTTATGACTATGTATGTATGTTATGTTGTTCTCACGCCACAATATTCTCCACATACTTACACCGGTAGTGAAGAATGCCGTCTTCTGGGATGTGGCGCCATGTAGATGTTTTGTTAACTGACGTTTCGGGGAAGAGTATCAGCCCCCTCTTCAGGGTATAAGAATATGGAGGCGATACATTCCTCCAAAACATTGGTTAACAAAATATCTGCATGGCGTTACATTCCACAAGGCGGCATTCTTCATAGTCTCCGCCGTGAAAACCTCACATCTTACTCACCGGTAGGTCTGTTTTCGAAACACTTTCATATGAAGTATAGAGACGTAATTTAATTTTACATTCGTAATGTAAAAGTTATTTGGGAACAACGATAACAGATCGAAACCTGATTCAGGAGGAAATTAAGAGGAGATTGAACTCTGGTAATGCTTGCTACCATTCAGTCCAGAAACTTTTGTCTTCTCGTCTGCTGTCCAAAAACATAAAAATTAGAATATACAAAACCATAATTTTGCCTGTGGTTCTGTATGGGTGTGAAACTTGGTCTCTGACATTAAGGGAGGAACATAGACTGAGGGTGTTTGAGAACAGGATATTGAGAATATTTGGACCGAAGAGGGATGAAGTGACAGGAGGTTTGAGAAAACTGCATAATGAGGAGCTTAATAACTGGTACTCTTCTCCAAGTATAATTAGAATGATCAAGTCAAGGAGGATGAGGTGGGTAGGGCATGTGGCACGAATGGGGAGACGAGGAATGGGTAGAGGATATTGGTGGGAAAGCCAGAAGGAAAGAGACCACAGGGAAGACCGAAGAGTAGGTGGGTGGACAATATTAAATTAATCTTAGAGAGGTAGGATGGGATGGTATTGATTGGATTGATCTGGCTCAGGATAGAGATCAGTGGAGGGCTCTTGTGAACATGGTAATGAACCTTCGGCTTCCATAAAATGCTGGGAAATCCTTGAGTAACTGTAGAATTGGCGGCTCCTCCAGAAGGGCTCAGCTCCATGAGTAAGTAATGTAAAAATTAGCCGGCCAAGGCAGCCGAGCGGTCTAAAGCATGTATTGTCTTCGCTCGCTTGGAAGCCTGGACCGTAGGTTCGAATCCCACTCATGGCATGGATGTTTAGTGTTTGTGGGTGTGTGTGTGTGCGTTTTTGTCTCTTTCTGTACCATCCCATTCTATCTCTCTAAGATCCATTTTAATAATGTCCATCCACCCATGCCTTGGTCTTCCCAGTGGTCTCTTTCCTTCTGACTTTCCCACCAATATCCTATATGCATTCCTCTTGTCCTCTATTCCTGCTACTTGCCTTTTCCAGCTCATCCTCCTTGACCTGATCATTCTAATTATACTTGGAGAAGAGTACAAGATATGAAGCTGCTCATTACGCAGTTTTCTCCCAACCTCCCGTCACTTCATCTCTCTTCGGTCCAAATATTCTGCTCAACACCCTGTTCTCAAACACCCTGAGTCTATGTTCCTCCCTTATAGTCAGAGATCATGTTTCACTCCCGTACAGAACCACAGGCAAAATTATATTTTTGTATATTCTAATTTCTATGTTTTTAGACAGCAGACGAGAGGCAAAAGTTTCTGAACTGAATGGCAGGTAACGAACCTTTGGGTTCCATAAAATGCTGGGAAGTTCTTGAGTAGCTGCAAAACTGGCGGCTCATCAAGAAGGGCTCAGCTCCATGAAGTCAGTTGTGATAAAGGAGAAGGAAAGTAAGAGGAAAGTCCGTTCCTGTGCCTCTTCATCCAGTATGAATTCTGAATAAAGTCATCACATAATAACCCGCATCTGAAAGTGAGGAGGACTGCGTGAGCTATGTTGCGGTCTGAGGTAGGTGGATAAGTAGCTAAAGAAACCTGTAAGTTACAGATTTAATTCTAAAAAACTAAAATTGTAGGTAAAAGTAGAGGACAAAGTTTTCCCTGTGCTTAATTAATTAAGCACTAAGGCATGAAGATACATGGGGGAGGGGAGGTATAGCTCCATCACTCTTGAACTCAGCACTTGATCTAGGTTAGCGGTTAACTTCACGCCCCGGCCACTTTACCACAGGGGAAATCGCCCCGGTATCCATGGGATAGGGGGCTGGGTGAACCCCAGAAACGGTCTGGACACTATAGAGAACAACAGAAACTTGCCACTGCCTAGAGTCGAACAATTGCCATCCAGCTTTCATGCCGTCGCTATACCTAGTTATCCCAGCACTTAGAAAAATATGGAAGGACTAAAGAGTAAAATAAATAAGTTACTATATAAAGCCTTAGTTCTAGCAGTTACTGATTTAACGCAGATCTGTGACAGTTATGCGACAAAATCACTAAGCCCAATGTCGAGATGAGAGCGGAGTGTTTGCCATGTGGAGGTTTCACTTTGTTATGCCCTTCATACAACCCGTGATATTTCGCTTCTGGACAGCTGACAGTAGCCGCTCATCCTGCAGGAGGCAGACACCCACATAATTAATTGTGACAAATGACGCAGTCAGAAATAATCTGCAGTGAAACATTGCGAAGTGACAGCTACAAGCAACAAAGTCTTTTTTTGTGCGGATTCTTTAACGACGCTGTGAGTATTTAGACTATATAGTGACGGAGAGTAACATCACTGATGAATTTGAATGGATCTGGAAGGAGGCGGTAGTGGCATAATGGGGTGCCTCAGCATTTATCTGGACTAACTAAGAAATACCACATAAAACTAGGACATTCTAGGAATTTCCGAAAGGAAATGGTCAGACGGGGCAAAGGAACAGAACAGGATCAACAGAAGGTTGTGTTTCGGGAACGGAAACTTTCATCTGAGGCCGTTTCAAATGGTCATAAACGTGCTGAACTGGGAAGAAAACTACCAATACAAAACTGACCTCAGGGAGGAATTTGAAGCCGAAATAAAAGGGTCCGATCAGCAGTGAGACTCTACATAGGCCCCAGAGGCATAAATTATCATGGTACAATAATAGGGAGCCGGTCACGGTAGCCGAGCGGTCTAAGGCATGCACTGTCTTCGCTCGCTTGGAAACCGGGATCGTGGGTTCGGATCTCTTTCCTGTGAGGTACGAACTGAATTCTTATATATTTCCGATCACGGTAGCCGAGCGGTCTAAGGCATGTACTGTCTTCGCTCGCTTGGAACCCGGGATCTTGTGTTCGAATCCCACTCAGGGCATGAATGTTTAGTTTGTGTGTGTGCGTTTTTCTGTGTTTGTGTACAGGTAGAGGCCTTGCGACGAGCTGATCACCCGCCAAAGGAGTCCTACCGAATGTGTAAGATCTAGAAAAACCGAAGTGAACGGAGAAGTTCATGGATGTAGGCCTAGGCCCACTGGGGCTGTAGTGTGAAGGGAAGAAAAAATAAGGAAGTGTAGAAATGCTCATTGCTATGGTGATTCGATTGTGGTGATGAAAATCTTCTGGTTCTCACGGGCAAAAAATACGGGAAGTTCAGGGAAGGGGGTCACGAACTCATTCATTAGTTTTAAAACCTCAAGGGCGAGATAACAAGTACTTTAGGTATAGGTAACAAAATAGCAAAGGAAAGGATCCTTATAGAAAATAGGATTAGAAATTGAACTAGATTCAATGAGTTCCATACAGTATGAAGTTGAAGACTCTTGTGAGCACTTGAGATGCAACTCCGGGTTCCATAAAATTCGCTGAAATTCTTGATTAGCTGAGCCATTGATAAGAAAACTTTCTTTAATATAGTTTAGTTTACCTTTGTTCGTGAAAGAAAAATTCTTGCCTTGTATGGTATAGACAGTGCCACGTAACTTCGAACAGGGTTCTTTTACGTGCCGTAAAGCTACGACACGGGACCCACGGCTTAAAGTCCCTCCCGGAGGACTTGTTCCCTGAATTCTTCCGCCCTTAAAAATTCCACGACCTCCGCCGGGTGTGAACCCGCGTACCTTGAGTCATGATGGGGGAATGTTGCTTAGCAGGGAAAAGTGTAAGAAACTTGGAAGAGAAATCTACGCCATTGTCGTATCATTCACCATAAATCCCACATGACGTCACGCGGGACTAAGATTCCGCGATGACAAAGCAGCACATGACATCCAGGCAGACTTCCACCTTAAGCAGGGGCAGTTCAGACCCTGCAAGTTCATGAATGAAGGGCTTAAGCCATTGAAAGCGAGACCCGAAATAAGTGTGTTGCAACAGATATTCACGAACTGTGGAAATTAGTACTGGTAAGATTTTATTAAATTTTGAAATAGCGGCATTATTTGGAGCTGAATTCGGGAAGGCGAAAAGCATGAACTGGGCGACAGTGCAGGCAGTTAAGATGAAATATTCAGGATGTGTGAAAAGTTGAAGTAAAAAGACTAGAATAAATGATGAAGATATAAAGACCGATCTGGGAATTCTGTCACTCAAAGAGGAGGAAAGAAAAAAAGAAGGAAAACGGAGACAAATAGCATCAACGTCTCAAGGGAATGGATGGAACTCGCAGTCCCGAACGAGTTACGACTTACAAAGTACATGGTAAAAGAGACGTGGGAAGAAAGAGGAAGAGATGGTCAGAGTCATAAGTATGGTCGGAATAGCCGGAAGTGCCTAATCTCTGGAGTGAAGAAATAATAACAAATTTGGAATGTGAAAATTGTAGATAAAAATAGGTAAAATTATCCTTGTAACAGGTCGTGGAAGCCCATACGTTTGTGAGATGTCGAAGCTCACAAATTTTCTAGACAATCGGCTCAGAGATTGCGGTGAGGTTGTCAGCCCTACGCGCCTGGCCGCTCTTTACCCCCAAGGGAGATTTCTAGTACTCATTTCTGTTAGAGGCTCATTCGACTCCAGGACCACAGTGCGGCTGGAAGGATTAGGTTAACTGAAAAATCCTGTGACCTCACCGGGAGTCGAACCCGCAACGTTCCGGCTTGTTGCATAGTACCTCAACCAACTATTCTTCGTTATGCGGTCTGTAAAATTAAATATCCTTCAAAATTGTTACTGGTTCGAATCCAGATATTCTGCCTATCTTAACGGGTAGGGGTGTTCTCCGTGTAAGCAAGGTCTTGGGCTTTCATACACAAAATGTGTACATTAAACTGCATAAGAACTGCAACATCTACGAATTCCGTGATTTGCGTCTTGAAATGTGTAAGCCTAAACAAACCAAATATATGTAACTGAATCCTTCTTGTGAATCTATCAGCTGCTCAGATAAAGGTCGCTTTAGGAGACCAGATGGGACAAAACAACACCGCTGGGAATTTTGTTAAGTTGAAGTAACGGAAACTGGCCCGCTCAACATTCAATAGGCTCTATGTCTAAGCAGCTTACAGTTTCCTGATTCAGTCGCTCCTACAAATTATACATATGTATGTAAGCGTAACCATAATAATCCACTTCTCCAAAATATGTTATTACAAATTAACTAATTACGCTTAAAGTAAATGTATGCCTGTAACAGGCCGTGGAGGCCCATAGGGTTGTGAGACGCTTAGGTTCCCACATTTTCTAGACAATCGGCTCAAAGATGGCGGTGAGGTTGTAAGCCTTACGCGCCGGCCGCACTATACTCCCCAGGAAAATTATTTAATTCCTGGTACTCATTTCTGTTAGAGGCTGAGTAGACCCCAGGGCCATAATGCAGCTGGAAGGATTATGTCAATTGAAAAAAAAATCCAATGACCTCCTCAGGACTTGAACCCGCGACCTTCCGGCTTGAAATATATTTCTTCTTCAGAAGCTAATAGCTGATCCGCCAGTCAAGGAGTTTCTTGTGTTTTATGAAATACGATTATTCAGTGCCGTGTTTATATTAGTCTGCCGATGGACACTATCCTGAGCTAGACGAATCCAGTCCAATTTTAATATTATCCTCCCATTTACATCATGTATTTCAACCGTTCTTTTTCCTCCACAGTTTCTGGCCACACTTCCCCAAGCGTATTGCACTCCCAAAATATATTATTTGTCCTGATAATGATCTGTGAATAGCGCAAATCATGTAGCTCCTTATTACGCCGTTTTCTTTTGTACGAATTCTATGATGAAATTTTAAAGTTGTAATGTAAGAAAGTTTAACGATTTCCGGGGCATGCTGTGGCATATGGACGCATATGTCTCCGGGAGTTCCTGCACGTAGGAGATGCGACCGAGAGAGCTCTGCTCCCCAGCCCCTCCGTGCACGGTACAAGCATTCTAATTCTCTCGTAATATCGGCAGGCCGAAACAGACGCAGATCAAAGCGACTATCCGTCGCGAGGATATGACGCACTCAGTTGTTTCTCAAGCTGGATGTGAAGTTCTCGCAGGGTGAACATGATGAATGACGTCGGGTAGTCTGGTAGACATTCACTGACGTTTCGGAGGAACTTACTGCCCCCATCATCAGAGTCGAAATGTAGGACAAGCAAGCAAATGACATGAAGCAAACGTCAGGAATATCCTGTATAATAACATGAACTTAGGGTGTGAGGATGTAACGTGGACTCATCTGGTTCAAGAGAGGGGCCAGTGGCTACAGTAAATTTTCGTGTTTCATAAAAGGCGAAGATTTCAGTGGCTATCAACTTATAAAGGAGGATTTGGCTCCATGGAATTAGGTAATTACTTATGTATCATCATCATCAGTAATCTGTCAAGACGACAGGTCCACAGTCTCTTCCAAAACAATTCCTCCACTTAATGCGATCTAGAGCTTTCTCCTTCAAATGACAGTATCCTCTTCTGTCCCCAAGGTCATCCAGCATCTTCTTACGTCTTCTTCCTCGTCTTCTTGTCACTTCTATCCGCCCCTCTATCTTTCCTTCAGTAACTTCTTTTAGAAGGCAGTTTCTGC
>NW_019731574.1:872150-933677 GCF_002891405.2 Cryptotermes secundus | reverse complement strand
GCCAGATATGTCTGATCTACTGCCCTAAGTGTCCATGTTTCAGCCCCATACAGAGCTATGCTCCAAATGTAGCATTTCACTAGTTTCTTCCTCAAATTCAAGTCCAATTTGCTGGTAAAAGGATTCTTCTTCTTGCTAAATGCAGATTTTCCGTATATTGTTCTTTAATTAGAAATTTAACTGAAGAGTTCTATATTCTGGGATATATCGACGTGTAATCCATTGAAAACCAACCGACGTTTCGGAGGAACATGTCTCCATCTTCAGGGTCGGAGAACCGGTATGAAGCAGGTAATATACTTACCGGCAGCTTCATGCGGGTTTCATGCTTGGCTTATTTTTCGAGAGTGAAGATGGAGACAATACGTTCCTCCGAAAACATCATGACCATCTTTGTAAGAACTCAAAATCCTACAAATTTAATTAGTTACTTAGTTATTTGGTTATTGAGTTTGTTGATTATATGGTCAGTTATTTTCTTCCTTTGTTAGTTATTTAAGTATATATTAAAATGTGGGTGAAAATTGTGCTCAAGTTCGTAACACTCTCCACATATTTTCCAAACGCACACTCTACGATTCTTACAATGACTAATGTGTCTTCTGATGTCCATATACTGCTGATAAACATCAGTTGTTATGGAGCCAGTCATATTACACCGAGTTATCAATCGGTATTAGTTTTATATACATAAAAATACCCGAAAAATATTTCAAATAAATTTAGTATATTTTGATGCATTCGACAATTGACTCTTCAAAGGAATGTCGTAGAATATTGTCGTAACTAATTATTTTCAAATACTTTCTACGCTTTTCTTTTTTGGTGAAGGACAAACTTTTATTAACTGACTAATTCCTTGCTAAGAAGCTATTTTTTCCCCCTTGGCACTACAGCTCCAGTGGGCCTAGGCCTACCTCCATGAACTTCTCGGTTCACTTCAGTTTTTCTTGATCTTACACATTAGGTAGGACTCCTTGGGCGGGTGATCAGCTCGTCGCAAGGCCTCTACCTGTACACAAACACAGAAAAACGCACACACACAAACTAAACATCCATGCCCTGAGTGGGATTCGAACACAAGATCCCGGTTTCCAAGCGACCGAAAATAGTACATGCCTTAGACCGCTCGGCTACTGTGACCGGCTAAGAAGCTAATACCGTACCAAAACTGAAGAAAGCGCCCATTCTGTCACCCGTTACAAGTGACAGGGAAGTCAGAGTTCTGTGTCTAACACTTCAAACATTAGTTGTTCTAATACGACGAGTGATATAGCCAGGAAAATAAACGTTGATACATATTAACTTTCTTAAGCCCGAACTGTACTTAATAAATATTTAAAAATTAATTTTATATTTCACAGAAAACACTCCGTTTCGATTACAAAGACGAAAAGGTCAATGTTGTTAGGGAAACAATAGCTACCTCCAATTTAATAGCCGGTCACGGCAGCCGAGAAGTCTAGGGAATGCACCGTCTTAGCCGCTCGGAAGTCGGGATCGTAGGTTCTAATCCCACACAAGGCATGGATGTTTGACGTGTGTATGCTGTTATTCTGTGTTTGTGTCGCCCTGTGTTTAAGCAGATGCCTAGCGACGATCTGATCACCGGTCCAAAGAGTCCTACAGTCTCTAAAATGATCATGAAACTGAAAAATCAGCCAAATTCTCCGAAGTGGGAGCGAGAGGAGAGAGAGAGAGACCCTCCATTTTATTAGTCTGTAAGCAAATTACATAGACTATAAATGATAAGACAGGATTTTGTTAAAATAACCCATCTGAATTAAATGTTTAAAGAAATGAAATGAATTCACAGCATGAATAGAAGAACTATTGCCTAGACAGGCCACGATTGCCCGGCCAAGCAAATCACTTCGGCTACCCGCGTCGCCAGACTGACAGCTTCTGCTGCATGCCAGACGGGTTTCATATATTTAGGAGCGAATATACATGGTATGATTGTTGGATCAATAATACAGCTGGGGCCACAAGCTCCTCGCTAGTTCTGCAGTAGGGCATACAGTTCTATTCCTACATAATGAATTCCATTCTATGCTCCGCAAACGATTCAAAGTAGTGGGGGGAGACATCGGACCCTCCTTCCCTTGTCACGATCATGATCTCAAGTCAAGGATCTATGATTCTTCACCACACGAGGCACCATGGAGCGCATAACAGGAACAAGGATATGTCTATTCCATCTTGAGGTATGTATGTAGCTCCAGATAACGCCTACTGCTTTGCATCCTCACTGATCTTCAAGTTCATTTATGTCCGGCCACAGCAAGTACAGTAAAGCTTGGTTATAGCAACATCGGTTTCTGCGACACCTTGTCTATTGCGTCAAATATTCAATGGTACGAACTAATTCCTCATAAAGCAACTGTTTTATACCTTGCTTAGTACGACATGCACAAATGCATCAACCTCGTATGTAACGTCATTTTCATTCCTGAATTTCTCTGATATGGACATTGAACGTAATTTAGAAAGTGTGTATTGGGCAAGTAACAGGAAACAGATGAAGATAACTGATTACTGTACTCGTATCTAGGTACAGTAAGGCACAACAATTGATGTAATCTACTGTAATTTGGTGAGTAGGCCTACCTTTAATATACAGTATTAGTGCGGTGTGTATTGTCAGTGAAAAGCGCTGTAATATGTCTTTGATATTACACATTTGGGCAATTCCACGTTAATGTTACGTTAGTCTGTACTTAACTACGTATTTCACTAAAAAATGCAACATTTTAACTCGGTTTTTGGTAGATTTTTACGTGACTAACATAAGGATACTGTGGAAGTGCCCATTTCGGTTACAACGACATTCGTTTATAACGACACTATTTTTAGGTCCCTTTGATGACGTTATAACCAAGTTCTACTGTACATCCAATGTTATACCGGCTGAAAATTCAACGGGAAGTATCAGTAATTGTTATATAACCTTCCGCGACATTTACTTCTCCTGTTTCTTACCGAATTCTTATACAGTCCTACATGTTATCGAATGATGCGTAGAGGCCGACGTTTAACGCGATCTCTCACAAATAACACGCACAACATTCAACTGTAAACGATCTACTTTTCGTAATACTAGCTGTACCCAACGTAAGACACACTCTTCTACAAAATGTTAAAGATTATTAATAAGATATCCAAGCATTTTATTTACTAATTTATATTTCGTTTCATTTAGTATCACTCAGCAAATGGATTCATTTGTAGCGGCATCTTGTTCAATCATTGCATTATTTCACCCACGTGATCCTTACGTGATTGGTTTTCACGCCGTTTTGTTGTCACTTCAGCAGAATCGAAAATATAAAATCATCCATGTCCTGACTCACGAATATTTGCCTCATTCTGACATACCAGGGTGATCAAAAGGTAAAACTGGCCGCTGTTTTCGAAAAGAGCATGGACTGTTTCCAGGTGATGGCTTAATCACCGCCATTGTTGCGTTGTGTTCTCGTATCTCTTCTCTGTAGTTGTTTCGCGTGTATCCCCTGTAAGCATCTCTTAACAGAGCGAATGACTGGCGCCTTCATCGGCATTCCCGTGAACTAGTTGCAACTGGCGATGAGTGGATACGTACTTACCTAAGCGTTTTATATACGTTTATAAATACTACACTTCACATAGCCACAGCAAAATATTACCAATACTCACATTATATACACGATACACAGAAGCAGAAGGAGGCTCGTTCATGGCCCACAATATAACCGACTTTCATGCGATTTGTGAATGCTCGACATTGCGTTGCTATGGTAACGCAAAACATAATGACAATGATAATGCTTTCGGAATATACTCGTATATAAGGGATATTGTGTGAGAAGTTTGAGGCTTTCGTGGAGGTGACTATGATTATTACTGTCTCCTGGGATTTCATATTTACTAACGTTTCGGAGGAGAATCCTATATCCATCGTCAGTAGAAGAGTCTTCGAGTAACATATTTACTTGCCCACGTATTAATATCTCAGAAATAGCAACACGAGGCGATTATTAATTTCTTCCGCATTCTTCCCAGTTTAATAGTTTCCAAACAACCAATCATTCTATTGTATAAAATCTGAAATTGTATCAGCATCTTTAAATAAATCACAAATAAAATACAATCAATAATACTGTGTTATGTAGATCCATTGCTAAGCAACGACCTCAAAATAAGCAGCTAAACAAAAACGGGTAGGTAATTGTTTTGTAAGCAACGGCCACGTCTAGGCAATAACCGCAAGAGACAAGCACGCAATAACAGAACTGCTGGAGGCGATGTTTTCTGTTCACTTCGTGCCGAAGCTATATAAAGAGAAGCAACTGCGATTGCGCATGCGTCTTGAGACGGCAGTGAGAAGAGTAGGAGGCTGGTGTGTGATGGCCGCTCTCCTGGGAGTTAGTTGTGAGATAGTCGTCTGCCAGTAAGGACGTGAAACACGGAAGCTGAGGAATCTACGGCGTTATGAGCCGTTACCAGGCAACGACTGCTGAAGAAACAGCATAATGAAAATACTTAATATGTGCTGCAGTGAATTGCAGAGTGTGTGAATTAACGATAGCGCTGTAGGTGCTTGCAGTTACGAGCTATACGAGTTCAATACATCTGATTACCAATCAATACCCCGTCTATAGTCACACTCAATCTTATGATAATACCTCTATTCGTACCTGGATTTATCAACTTAAAGATTATTTTACTATTAACAATAATATCCAAATATTATTTGTTTGAAATTTACTATCCCAGATATTCACATTTTAGCTCTTAAGCCTTTTCATTTTCTAAAGCTTTACCTTCTCCCAAACGTACTTCTACAAGGAGGACTAGCGGGCACTGTCTGGGAACCTTCAAAGCGGACAAATTTCTCCTCTCCTTGCAACGTGATCCCTCGCTATCACCTCTTTTCTTGTCTCTCAATATTCTTCAACCTCTGGAGGGTTAAGAGTGTACTTTATTGGTTCAGGCTCCTTTCTAAGGAAAGCCAGACCTATGGTAATTTGGTGAACGTCTGACTCATTAATGTTGTTCAAATAGAGTGACAACTTCAATTTGGGATTACTGATTTTCTGGAATTCGTCACTCGCCCACAATTATAAAAGAATATAATGTTTCGGAAAGCGGACCCGCATCCATCTTCAGGGACAAAAAGAGAAGGTGGTGTCTAAGAACTCATTCCAATCGTTGGATCTTACGCTGCCTTCTTTTAGAATACTCACGATTCGTGTATTCAGTAGACAAACTTGTCTCGTTTGTAGTATATCTCTATACCAACGTTTAAAATAAATAGATCCTATTATTGCTTCAAGTTTAACAATTTTCCATTAAAATGTTCTGTTAAATGGGGAACTGGCCCAAACGGGAAAATCAGCAGAGTTAATTACACAGTAGGTTTACTAGGCCAGTGCACACTGAGGCTGACCACAGCCTACCCTACACAGCATGCATGTCTCCACACGCAAACATTCTCGCATTTATTTAATGGCCACGTCTGCTATTTTTAATTTGATATTATCGTATAAAATATTTATGTTTCAAAGAACGAATACATTAATGCAAAAGTGGAAAGATTCATGAATGGAAGCGTAGAATTTTCATTTCTGTTTGGATGTATACATCATTTGATGAGTATTTTTTCTCCTGGCATTACAGTCCCAGTTGGCCTAGGCCTACCTCCATGAACTTATTGATGAGCATAGTAAACAAATAAACAAATTAACTGTATTGCAGACTACATGAAAGACGGCGTTAAGTGCATGGATGGGCATATAATAGAATGAATTAAAGTTTTAACGCACAATGGTTACGATTTATACAACCTACTTTAACACTAAAATCCTGCATTGTGTCTAAAGAGTATAGAAATATAATATTATGAGTAATGATTTTGGACGTCGGAGTTCGAGTCCCGGTGGGGGCAAGAATTCTCTTCTCCAGATTGTTCAGAGTAGCACTGGGGCCCATGCAGCATCCTATAATATGAGTATGAAGTTAAAGCGGTCGGGGCATGAAACTGACTATTCACCTCCAACAAGTGCTGAGGTCAAGAAAATGTAGGTCTATATATCCACTCTCCCATACACCTTCATGGCATAGTGCTTAATTAGTTAAGCAGAAGAACAACTTTACCTTTCTACCTTTAATGACTTTGGACACTGTCTATCGGTCTGTTTCTGTTATCAGATGTAAGGGAGGAAAGATTTTAGGTAAATCAGCGTAAATCCTTCAAGTGTAAATAATTTCATAATTAATGGCGTAAAATCCTTCATAAAAATATATGATGGTAGTCAAGCCACAATTCTATGTCAATATACAAACTCTAAAATGAAATTACTAAGACGCAAAGATAATATATTCTTTAACAGATCCTTTCCAATTATATAAATTATAGGTAACAGCACAGCCTCCTCGCCAATGGATACCGGGGGCTCTTTCTCTGGAGGTAAAGCTGCCGTGGCGTGAAGCTGACCACTCACCCCAATCTAGTTTTGAGGTAAAAAATGATGGAGCTAAAACTCCATTTTCCCATATGTATCCATGGCACAGCGCGTAATTAATTAAGCATAGGGACAATTTTATCATTTTTTTAATAGCATAGTTATCCCAAAAGGACTTGGGATAGCTCAGTTGGTATAGTGACAGGTTACGGTCTCGTCAGTCTGGATTCGATTTCCGTCAGTGTAAGATTTTTCTCTTCTCCACGTCGTTCAGACAGCCTTTATGGCTCAGCGAGCCTCCTGTCCCATGGGTATCGGGGATCCTTCCCTGGAGAGTAAAGAGGCAGGAGCGTAAAGCTGGCCACTCACCTCCATCTAGTACAGAGGTAAAAAATTCTACTCCCCCATACATCGTCATGGCACAATACTTAACTAATTAAGCACAAGTAAAATTTTACCTTACCTCTTTACAGCTGTCAAAACAAATCTCTTATGGAAGCTATTCGTAACAAACTCAAGTCCCTTCAGTGACTTTATAATAACGACTTATATTCAGAAATCGAGTTTCTAAAGTATTTGCTTTATAATTTTGGTTTGCTTCTGATGGGGGCCACTAGTTGCCGAAGTACGGCAAAATTTACTTCATTATTTTATTTATTACCCTTAAAAAATTTCTTGTTTTTAAGATATTAGCGGTCAAAGAATCCTTCATAAAGGAGGAAAGATTGTACTAACTCGCTTGGGTCGGAAAAGCTTGTATCGATTCCTGGTCCACAGATCAGTTCATATGCCACACATCCGTACCTTCCCTCGATGTCTGACCACCGTTTCCATCGGCAATCTGAGCATGCGCCTTGCCATGGCGGCAAGGGACTCAGTGCAGTCGCTGTAATATTAATGAATTAAAATTGAAACTCGGGGCAGACAGAGACAAACGCCTTATTGGAACAGATCCTTCGGAACCTTAAGAATTCTCCTTGCCGTGCATAGTGCTAGAGCACAGATGAGAACTCAGGCCACTTGAGTGTAACAGAGTGGTTTACAAGAGAATTTAAGGCTTTCTACCAAATCGTAAACTGACCTAAGTGCTACCTCTAGTTTTTGTGGCTGACAGGTCATAAATAGCCCTCCAAGAGCCTAGATCCTGAGGCAAGGTCTCTCCACGGGAGATACCAAGACCGTCCATGCTAAAAGGATCCGTGGTTCTTGTAAATGCCACTGACAAGGTTTTGTTAACTCCTAAGTGAACGCAGAGCATTACGCGGGAATAGAATTGAGGTTTAGGTAAAAATCACTTCGACCCTTGTTAGATGATATTAATAAAATTTGCATGTAAGATCAATTGTTTCTTATTTCTGAGACAAATATTTGCAAGGTTCGAGACTCTGTCCGATGTAAGGTAAAAACGGTAAAGTTGTACCTGTGCTTAAATAATTAAGCACTATACCATGATGGCGTATGGGGGAGTGGATGTATAGATCCATATTTTATTGACCTCGGTACTAGCTGGAGGTGAGTGGTCAGCTTCATGCACCGGCCGCTTTACCCTCGGGGAAGTAGTCCCCGGTACCCACTGGATAAGAGGCTGGGTGGACGGTGTGGAGAAGAGAAAATTCTGACCCTACCAGGACTCGAATTCTGACCTTTCCGTCGTCCAGTCCTTAGACAGTCGCTATAACTACTGCGCTAGCCCGTCTCACCATTTTCTCGGAAGTGATTATAAAAAGTGTTATTTCCTGATATGTTACGCCGTATGGCTTTGTACACAGGTGACAGGTTCTGAAGAACTCGTCTTTCCAGAACCAGTGTTCTTCCATGAAGATGGAGGCAGTTGCTTCCTCGGAAACGGTGGTAAATGTTTATCAGTCTACATGTCAACAGATTTCAGGAAATGGTGACCGTAGAATATGCTGGTGGATTCCATAAACCTACTTTATTTTGTAATTAATTATGTTCAGAACTTTGTTGCGCCAACTTTCTTGCAAAGGCTTTGATGTGGCCAGACAGAAGAAAGAACCAACAGGAATATAAATTAATAATTAGTCTGCATAAAATTCACTCGTAATTTATATTAATTTATATCTGTCAGAAAAGAATTCAAATTAACGTACCGCGCTATGTCTGTAGTCTGTGATATGAGCTTACTGATATCGCCCTAAGGGGCCTACTTCAGTTCTGTCCGTCTGGTGATCACTACAGTTCCGCTGCTTGTGGTTTATGCAAGGAAGAATGTAGCACTCTTGTCAAGTCTCCATTTGAGCATCACACGATGATACGAGTGGTCTCAGGATCGGTCAGAGCACAGCCAGTAATATCGTACTTGCCCGTAAACATTTTTTAACAACGCGACTGGACAACATAAGAATGTCGGCCAATGCTGCTTCGAGACGGACGATGCTAAATATTCTCCTATATATATATATTCTCCGGTGGGCTATAGGAGAATATATATGATACAATATTGTAGCATGCAGATCCCTTGCTAGGAAACAACAGCGGAATAAGCAACTATACAACCGCCGTTAATAACCAGCAGCACGTAAACAGCGACAGAGGAAGGTGTTTTCTGTGTGGTCAGTGCCGAGATATATGGGCGAGTGAGTTAGTGAGCTAGAGGCCTGCTGGGGCTCAGGGGTTGTGAGTTATTAATGTTAGAAGCAAGTAGCTGAGGCCGGCGATAATTCCGAAACCCAGAGGAAGGAGAAGTACGGCGTTGGAAGCCGCTACCAAGCAACTGCCGTGAAAACATGGCTGTGGACAAAAGTATGTGCAGAAGAGTGAGGGCATATTCCTTGCTCGTAGTTACGAGTTGTAAGAGTTCAATAAATCCGATTACCAATCCAAACCCCGTCTATAGTCACACTGCATTTGTACGCGTGACAATATAATTCTATATGCACATATACACATAAATGGAATTTAACAGTAAGAAGAAACCTTCAAAATTCTGCAATGTCGGCCTACCATAGCAACGAATTGTCAAGGGTCAACAAGCTGCATAAAAAGGTAAAGCTATCCCTGTAAGAGGCCGTGAAGGCCCATACGGTGGTGAGACGCCGAGGCTTCCACGTTTTCTAGTCAATTGGCTCACAGATGGCGGTAATGTTTTCAGACATAAACGCCGGCCGCCCTTTACCCCCAGGAAGATTCCTGGTACTCATTTCTGTTAGAGGCTGTGTCGATCCGAGGGCTATAGTGCGGCCGGAAGGTTTAGGTAGATTGAAAAAAATCCACCACATCGGGACTCGAACCCGTGACCTTCCGGCTTGTAGCATTAGTGTCTCAACAAACTACGATACCGCATGCCCCTTAACAAGTTGCACAAACCTAAGTTATATAGTAAGTTACGAGAGAGCGAGCAGTCTTTAGTTTCAGTGTATCTTGCCCATTCTATGGTTAGTTTTAATAGTACGATATATATATGTGATATATAGTTTGCTATATAAAGGTCACGGTTCACGACTGACTATCTGTGCGTTGTATTCGTGGTAGATGTCGTTAAACATTGACCTATAAGTTTCATTCGATTGTGTGTAGGACTGGAAAGATATATGAGAGAGAGTTTGTGGGAAGTTAATGGTACGTACGATTATACAATAAACGATTAGACCCCCTTTGGGTTTCAGAGGGTGTTAGGTTGTACTACAAAGATATCTTTATATTTAATAACGCCAATATTTCAAATTGCGGCAGAATTATGGTGTATGCCGTCCATTTTATATCGTAGCCAAGTATAAAAGTAAAATCTCCAAGAGAGCACATGCTGACAAATTAGGGCTTGGATCATCTTATGCGATTTTGACACAAAGCTGAATTTTAAAAGAAAGTCTTTCTTTTCTTGAACGTTCACTTCTGAAACGCATTTATCATTCAGCCTTCCTTTTTGGTACATCTTTTATTGTCTCTTCATTCTTTCCAAATATCAGTCCTTCTCATGCACATTTATTTAAAAAATGTGGAAATATTTATGATTTTTAAATATCTATACATCATGTCACACATTTCTATTCTGAAGTTTAAGAGACTTGTGTTCAACACCCGTCACGAGTTTGGAAGTGATTTCTGTTATCTGGCTGAAACTGAATGCTGTCTCCGTGAAGGTGCGCCACCCTGTGCTCCCTTTGCTGCTTTTCTCCCCTGCCCTTAAGTTTTCCTGCCTCATGTCTGCTCCTCAATAGCGCCCACAATTTTAAGGTGTCTGAGTGCAGTCGATAAGAGCAGCTCTTCTCCTTCAAATACGTTTCTACTCGACGAAACATCCTCTCTTTAAATTGATATCTCTCGAACCGTATGTAATATATAATTCTTATGCTCTGGATCAATAATGTTTTCGTCTCTACTGAAATAGTTATCGTGTTCCTTCTCAGGCCTTTCAAGAATATATTTACTATAACATTAAATAAAGGGGCATACGGTAGCGTAGTTGGTTGAGACACAAATGCTACAAGCCGGAAGGTCGCAGGATCGAATCCCGTTGAGGTGGATATTTTCAATTTATCTAATCTTTCCAGCCGCACTATGGCCCTGGGGTCGACTCAGCATCTAACATAAATGAGTACCAGGAATGTTTCTGGGGGTAAAGGGCGGCCGGCGCTTAAGGCTGACAACCTCACCGTGATCTATGAGCCGCTTGTCTAGAAAATATGGAAACCTCAACATCTCACAAACCTATGGGCCCCCACGGCCTGTTACAGGGATACCTTTACTTTACTATTACTGTTAGTATTATTATTAAGTAATTAAGTACATCACAATCTGACTTTGCACTCTCCTTAACACAATGAGCTGAGTCATTCTCTGACTCCCTCCACATCTGAACCTGATCTGGAAGCGTTGCCACTGCCAACTCAAGAAAGAAGCAACTTTGCAGACCTATCTATCTGCATTTAGTTTGTAAAGTTTCAGAAAACTTTTCATGGATTTCACATTAATTATGAGCTTTTTCGAGTACTGCTCCGAGCACTACTTCAGCCCTTACTACCCACAAAATATCCAACTCTACCCCAAGTTCTTATCTCACTGAAAGGCAATGTAATTAACCGCTTACCGTCGCCGGTGTGAGTTTAGAGAAGCCATCTCGGGCCAGACACGGCCCGCCTGGGAAATTAGTCCAACTAATTTCTAAATTAAAAAAGAATTACAGCACTTGAACCCGTTATATTGTACAGAGTTCAGTAATGAATGTGAGTTTGGTTTTCCGATGTTTATGTATGCGGCTTCTTTATGGAAATTGGAGTTACATCAAATTAAATGCTTTAAACTTCTTCCGTTATCTACATAACGAGATTATCTTAGAATTTAGCGCGCTGAACAATCTAGCGTACAGAAATTATTAACGATTAATATCTCCTTGGTTGTAACGTAGTATAGTCTGAAATAAAGATGTCGTGGCATGTGGAGCCGTTGCTAGGCAATGATCGTAACAGATGGGTAACACGCAACAATGGAGTAACTGGGAAGCAGTCCCTGCGTTAGCTAAGTAATGCAACAACAGAAGGACTGCTGGGAAAAATGTATTCTATGAGGTCCGTGCCGAGGCTGTTTAACGAGGAGTAGCTGCGGTTGCAAGAGAGTTTTGAGACTGAAATGAGAAGAGTAGGAGGTTGGTGTGAGATGGGCGCAAGGCTGGGAGTTACTGAGTAAGGCCAGTAAGGACGTGAACACGGAAGCTGGCGTTGGAAGCCGTTACCAGGTGACAACCGGTGAAGGTATAGCAGACTGAGAAGACTTCGTACATGCTGTAGTCAACTGCAGAGTGTGTGAATTAGTGTTAACGCTATAATTATTTTAGCTACGATCTGTAAGTTTTCAATAAATCTAACTACAAGTCCAAACCTCGTCTAGAGTCAATGTATCACGTGACAATATCAATGTTTCGGAGGAAGCTGTTGTCGTCATTTTCAAAGTAATTGTGAAAACCAAACTGCACGGTTTCATATCTTAGAGAAGAGCAATCATTTTACTCACCAATATGAGAACCTCATATAAATCGCACATAAAATTATTTACCTAGATAGTTGCTCATTTACGGACACTCTGCTAATTAACTGAGTAGGCAGTCAATTTGATATGGAGATATTATTAAAGTAGGAAGTGAGCTGGATGCATGCTCTTGGACTTCTGCTCGAACTCCGAGATAACCGGTTCGAATTTCACTCGGGTCGTGGATAAAAATGATGTGTATCATCCAAGTTTGTGTTGTCCTGTGTTGGTATACATTTTGCAATGAGCCGATCCCCATCAAAGGATTCATAGTTTCATATTTAATAGAAACAGGCCAGAGAATATAAGTCTCAAGAAGATAAGTTACAAGTCAGTTATGAATGACAAAATGAAATTTACTTAAATTAACTTATTTTTTTTCTATTTCTCCCCCTATTGTGTCCTGTCACAAACTGTCTGCACGCCACTGCGGCATGACGACTTCAGGCGCTTGTATGAAGATGTCATGACCGGTCATGCCCTTCTATGTTAAAGCACTGCAGTTGGATACGACGGTTGCGCACTCACGCGATGCGTTTTGCAGTTGACGTCCATTTACATGCTAATTTATGTGTGTCGCTTAGGTTATAATTGTCCTGATTGGCGGATAACGTGCTATGTTGTCTAACTGCAGATCAATACAGCACTGTGTGTTTCATATATACCGCGTGCGCCACGAAACCTTTACAGTAAGTGAAATCTGAAACTCTATGCGGTGTATAATATTCAATAGAGCTATGAGGAGGGATTATTCTAAAACCAGCATTTCAGAGCAATAGAAGAGATCTAGTTACCTCAAAGAATAAAGCATATGATTTTTCTTTGAGAGCTTCCAGGTTCGAATCTCTTCGCGATACACAGACTATCATCTTTCTTCTTTCCTTTCTCTATGGCTCTACAGCCCTTTGGACCTTGCCCGCCTTTTCAGTTTCTTAATCCTATACGAAGTCGGTAGGACTCCTTGGACGGGGGATCAGTCTGTCGCGTGGCTTCTACCTACACACAGAACAACACAAACACAGAATAAACGCACTCAGACATCCATGCCTCAAGTGAGATTCGAACTCACGATCTCAGTGTTCCAGCAAGCAAAGACAGTTCATGTCTTAGACCAAGCGGCCACTGTGATCGGCTATGACTGTAATTACTGAGGTTTCCGTGGCTTTAATCTGACCCTAGAAAAATTCCGGAATAGTATCTCATACCAAACAACGACCGACTTCTTCCATATACATTTGTCTGATTTACCGAAAGCATCATTATATAAGCTTAAACACAGAAATAAATTAATGATCATTTCACATATATTTAATATTAACATTCAGTAAGCCCCACTACTGACGTATAGACCCCTTGCTATGCGGTGACTCTGTAAACAGCGGCTGTTGTTAGGTAACGCCCGCAGCATACGTGTGCGCGGTGACGTCACGCAACAGTAGAAGAGGTGTTGTAGGCGGCGTTCTCAGCGGGTCCGCGTCGCGCTCGTTGCTATACAACCGTGCAGTAAACACATCTCTGCAGCAGTGAATCGACACGCAACAATAGAGGAAACTTTGTTTTCTGTGGATCCGCCCCCGAGGCTATATAACGAGGATCTCATGCAGCTAGAAGTAAAATTTGGTCGAGAGTTGAGGTCCACGAAGATAAATGAGAAGAGATGGCAGTTGGCAAATTGTGATAGAGCCCAGTTACAGCCGGTTGAGCGGATGAATGCAGTGCAGATAAGAATTCAGTTATGGAGCGTTACACAGCGAGCAACGAAAGCTGAAGGTTCGTTAACAGGAAACGTCTAGTGAAAATATTTCAGAGAAATAGCCATTGTTGGGAGCTGCTACCAAGTAAAGACTAGTGACAGTAGACTGAGAGGACTTAGTGTGGAGTGATTCGTAAATTGTGTAAATCAAGTGTTATCTATGTAAGATTTGAGGCTTTCACGGCGGTGACTATGAAGAAAGCAGTCTTCTGGGATTTGGCACCGTGTATATGTGGTGTTAACCGACGTTTCGGAGGAACGTATCGCCCCCAGCAGTCTGCTTTACCGTTTCTCACGGTGTTGTCGCTTGCAGATTTCTTATACTTTTTCTTCTACCCTGAAGATGGGGGCGATACGTTCCTCCGAAACGTCGGTTAACACCACATATACACGGTGCCAAATCCCAGAAGACTGCTTTCTTCAAGTGTTATCTGGTTACGACCTGTAAGTGGTCAATACATTTATTCACCAATCCTAACCTCGTCTATAGTCACTAATAAACGTGACAATATAACGGTTTTAGTTTCAGGTTCTTATGGCAGTGACTACTATCGTCCCGGACGTGACCCCGTGTGATCTGGTAGAATATCGAAGTTTGGGAGGAAGGCACTATTTCCATCTTCAGATTTGAAGTGTAAGGCATGCAACTCGCAAGAAGGGTGTTGCAAAAGGAGCCCTTGTTGATGGCTTTTTGCTTGACTAATTCTTCGATCCTGAAGACAGAGAAAAATAAGTTACTCCGAAAAGTTCTATCGCACTGCATGGCGTCATAATCCAGACGATCTCTACGGCCGATTTGTATGAAAGTCCATGTCATGCAATATAAGCATCTTTTAAAATATTTGTGATAACTGACTTGTTATATCGAAAGTATTTGATATGTCCATTCTTTAAGTTGTTCATGATTTATGACTGTCCCTCTCTGGAAGTGGAAATACACCTACCGAGACAGATCTTCGAATTCGTGAGATCTGGATTCGATTATCAGCACGGAGCCCGGTAATCCTGAGACATATGTTTCGACATTTTTCTCATTCCGAATAGGGAGTCTTTTTTTGTGGAAACGTTGAAAATGTTTGCATTGCTGCTATCTACCCTATCTTCCTAAATCACTATCTAGGATCACCCACTTAGTCACTGCGTATATGATTCTTCATGAAGAGATTGTTAATCATACCACGGAAGAAGCAAGGACAGAAATCTTTATAAATATCTCCCCAAGGATGTGTTATTCTAGGAGTGGACTGAGCTATACTCATAAATATAACATAGTGTATGGTTTTATGTAATGTTGCACATACTGACCAACAATTTATTGTAAATATTTACTTGCTACCAACGATGTTTGGTGCCTGGAAATACCGACTGTTTCTGCTCTAAACATCTTTCAGCTCAGTAGAGGAAATGAAAATATGTTCTCCTGCCATCTCTGGACAGCTCAACCTAACAAATCTCATATTTCATTAATTCCAATAATAAAGAACAACGGAAACATAAAACCAAATTAAATAATTCATATTATATTCTTCTGTATTATGATACATTGTTGTAGCCTCGTAGGGAGATATCAACGCTTCGGAGGAACACATACCTTCATCTTCAGGTTTGGAATCAATGTGAAGAAAGACACAGTGCGTTCCTTCGAAACGTCTGCATCCACCTTGCAGATTATAAAAGAGTGTCTTAACATAGTAAACTACCAATGTTAGAGAGCAGAGTTTACTGATATCTCGAAATCTCAGGGCGGTGACCAGGAAAATTAACCGTCTTCTGGGGTACAATGCATTTGAGCCTGATGCATAGCTACAGATGTTTCACAAGAAGCCCCAGTCTCCATCTGCCCTGACACCACATCCAAGAACACTGCAGTCTTCATCTCAGATCTTAAATTTATTTAAGTAAACTTAGTAAAAGCAGAATAACCAAACGCGATGTGGCTGAAACCTACTTCCATGGAGCAGCGGCAGTATGAGTCTCCTTGCGACACCCTGTATACGAACCTATCACACAAATCAGCAGATTCTGAGTCCATTCTCTCAGTAGGACCGCATTCGACTGCAAAATCAATTGTATTTGATATCATTCTCAGTGAATGGGCACGTATTCGTGATGATCCAGCAAATCTATTGTAAGTTCGTCTACACACGGGAGCATTGCTAATAATCGTTAACAGCATTAAAATGGTCCCTAATAGAATACCGGTTACGGTGGCTGAGCGGTCTAAGGAATGAACTGTCTTCGCTAGCTCGGAAGCCTGGATCGTGGTTTCGAGTCCCACACAAGGCATGGATGTTTGGTATGTGTATGCGTTTATTCTGTTTGTGTTGTCCTGTGTTTAGGCAGAGGCCTTGCGACGAGCTGACCACTCGTCCAAGGAGTCCTACCGTCTGTAAAATGATCATGAAACTGAGAAATCAGTCCTATGCTCCAAAGTGGGAGCAAGGGGAGAGAAAATAATAGTTACCATAAGAACATCATGAGTACTTTTCTAAGAACGCAGATACTGCCTAGTATTTTACAACCCATCCATCCATCCATCCATCCATCCAACTCTATGAAGCTGAGGTCTCCTTTGAGAAGCCAAAAGGATGATCAGCTACTCAATAAATACTCAGCGCTTTATGCAACCATGATTACCATGTGTTCATAAAAGCCTCCCACTGGTCTCTATCCTGAGTCCATTTCAACATATCCTATCCCCTCAATCTAAACTTCTATGATATTTTTATATTTTAATAGTATCGCTCCATCTGCGCTTATTTCTACTACTGTTTGCTTATGTCATTTAAAATAATCTATTAAAGTCTACAATATTGCGTGGCATTTCCTAAAACGCTAATTTCATAAAATGAGTATTTGCCAGATTTATGTCCAACCCTCTTGTCGGCTGTCCGCTACTGCGTATTCAATATATTTCCAGCTAAGCTCCATTTCTGGACATCCTAATCTCCATCCGGAACTGATGACGCGACACGCCACCCATCCAACCTGATTTACGTGCTTAATTTCCATCTATACAGGCCTACAAGCAGAAGTTTTGTAAGCGTCACAGTCATCATTATCACTACGCAATTCCAGGTTACCACGTTGCAGGAACAGAGTTACGTAGTAGGTTATCGTGCCAATTTTGTGAGTACTCTTAACATCTTGATGTGGATATGTGAACTACGTTTTCGCTATACAAAGTAGACGTTTTATAATTGACTATTTGTTCGTGGTTCTTGTGGGAGATAGCGTTAAACACCGGCTTCACGAATTATTCAAAAAGATGTAGAACTGGTAAGAAACAAAGCAGAACAAAACATACGTAACAAACATGGAGATATTCCGTTGAAATGAGTGTTACACAAGTTACTCATATTTGTGGATAAATGATTACATATTTATACTAATTCAACGATAGCTGTTGTTTGCACTAGTTCAATTTCGCTTCTACACCCTTAAATTGCGAGAACTATATGCCGGGCAATAACATTTTCCCCCTTCATTCATCCCGATGATGGGAGTTAGAATGTAGGCCGAAACATTGAAACAACTACAAAAAGTCACGTGGTGAAACCTCGAAGGCCAAAATTTCACTTAAGAATTAAGCTGTTTGCCTTGTTTTGGCCCAAAAATGGTGTGCAAACCTCATCCGAGAAAGCAATTTTAAAATTCCTGCACCATTTTATTTACAGGCGAAACCGGAAGAGGAAACTATACTAACTTAGCGAACTAACGAAGCAAGAAATGAAAATGGTGCATGGTTTTTACTACGCGGAGTAGGGTAACTAATTTTATAGTGTCACAATCCTTGTTTTAAAATTCAGGCCGCCGGGTGCAGTCTGTTACTGTGTTATTGAATGCGCTGGTTGCTGCTAAATGAAAAACAAAGAGATCTCTGTGTTGGTGATTATGTGGATGGTGAGAGAGACAAGACCACGGGGTGACTGCTTGATGTATCCTCTCGCCTGACTCACAGTTTGTTTGTAAACTTCCCTGTGCTTTTGTCATGTGTATGTGTCAGATTAATGTCTTTGTTGGGAGCTTCGGGATTGGAAATTATATAACAGCTTTTGAACATTTTTTACTGTACGAATTATAAAACAAACGCAATTAACATAATTACATTCTGACTGCGAAAGCCAGGATAGGGGAGAATGGGGGAATGTATACACTTCTGCATGCGTGAGATCTATCACTGCGATTACGCAATTTCAATTTACCACCGCCAGGAACTGTCGACAGTTTCATAAACGAAAGTTATGTAATAAGTCACGAAAGAGTGAGCTGTCTTCTTGACTATTCGAATGTATTATTTGCGTCAGATGGGGTTGAGCGTCGGCCTCGACGCAACATTCGATAACACGTATGGCCGGAAAAGAACAAGAGTGAGTAGGGGAAGCTAAGAGTATGAGAATTTGTGTAACAAATTACGAGACTTCCAGTTCAATTCTCGACAAGTGTTATGCAAATTAATAACAAAAAATGTTGCATTTAGCCTTTTCACCGCTGTTCATACCGACAGAAGGTACCCTCTTTTGGGATGTGACGTGAAATATTTCGGTAGAAGTTCAGTACAGTCTCGGAGAAAATTACTGTCACCATCTTAATGGTACAGCCTGCTCCATAAGTTCCACTAGTTGCCCGATTGACTTGCACTTGGATAGTGGAGGTGGTAGCTGTAAGGTAAAGTTGTCCCTGTGCTTAACTAATTCAGCACTACGTCATGAAGGCGTATGGGGGAGTGCATGTATAGACCCACGTTTTCTTGACCTCGGCATTAGTTGAGGGTGAGTGGTCAGCTTCACGCCCCGGTCGCTTTACTCCCTGGGAAAGAGCCCCCGGTACCCGTTGGATAGGAGGCTGTGTGGGCCCCAGAGACGGTCTTGACGACATGGAGAAGTAAAAATTCTTACCCCCAACGGGACTCGAACTCCGACCCCTTGGTCGTCCAGCCCGTAGCTAGTATCTATACCGACTGGAAGCTGTACTTCCATCTAGAACATCTACGAACGTCGACCAAACTACACGGTGTCACAGACAGAGGAAGGGACTCTTAAGTTAAAGAAATAATTAAATTGAACAGTCTTTTGAACTAACTTGCTATTTAACAAATATAAAGTATTGAAATTTTTAATAATTTAATGAATAATAGAATGGCTTACACGAAACTGATCAGATCAAATTAAAATCGAATTTGCATTCAGGAAAAAATTAAGAGCGCTTAATTAACGACTGGGATATGAAGTCATATTGCGGAATGGAGGTACATATCAACTCTTTCTTATCCTTACCACTGGATTCAGATGGGTGGTCAGCTTCACGCTCTAGTAGCTTTACCCCGGGTTAAAGTGTCCCGTACCAACTCAAAGGAAAGGTTAAGTGTGTCCCGAACTCGGTCTGGACACTCTCAGAAGATAAGAATTCTTGCCCCTGCCGAGAATCGAGCCCGATCCCCCCGGTCGTTTAGTCTGCAGCCTATTTACTATATTGAGAGCTACACAGACTTTAAATGACATAACACTGGAATGTTAAAACCGTTCAAATGCTTCTAGAGACAATCAAAAGAGTTCTGCTAGAGAGACCGACTTTCTGACTTTATAACTTACATGTTCAACGCCCCTAATACGAATTCCTATAAATTTAAAACATTCAGAGCCGCTTCTACCCGTCCCAACCAATATAAATTATCTCCCTTAGGCCGAACTTAATGTTATTTTTCAACATCCCGGTTCTTCAAAGCGGCCGTTTTCTGTAAGTTTCCTCACCTAATTTCAGTACGAATTTCTTTTCTCCACAACCCGAGCTACATGTCGGACCTCTTAACCCCTTACATTTCACTACTGTGTAAATTTGTCCGTCGCTCATAACTGCACTTCCAATGAATAACTGATACTCTCGAATGTCTACAAAATATGTTAGTTTATTAAGGTGTTGCTCATTATGCTACATGTTTCCGTCGGTAACGACCTTCGTCAGGCTTTTATAATATATAATATTTATAATATTATAATCAATTCTAGAGGAACAGGGTAGGATTTTATAGACTGGACTCATCTGGCTCAGGCTAGGGCCAAGTGGCTGGCTCTTGTGAAGAGAACATTAAACTTCCCAGGTTCATTAAGTGAGAAAACGTCTTGACTAGCTGAGTAATTATTGGCCTCTCAAGAAGAGCTCAGCCCTGAACCACGGAATTAGACGTTTTAAAATCAAGAGAACAGGTCTACGAAAAAATATAGTTATCAATATGATAGGAATTAATGACATGAAGACAGTAATAGAGTGATCTACCGAAACGTCCGCTATATTTCAGAAGGAGACAACTTCCAAATCATATTTGCATGATGACTCAACTGCTGTCACAAGACTTTTACGCAATATGAGACATCTGCTTGCAACAAGTGCAACCGATGTTAAATCACAAAATTCACATAAATATGGGTGTAACCATCCAAAGTTTCTAAAAGCCCTATTCATGTTTAATTTCTATGACATTTCATTGTCCACGACGTGTGAAATGTTTTATTACTCAGCCAGTAGCGGACGTCGGCAATAGAGTTCATTGTAGCATGACAGAGACATAGTTTCCAGTTTATGAATACAATGAAATGCCGTGATAACTGTACATTAACATTGCTCACTTTATTATACAGGGTGATTCACTCGGTGGATAATCAAAGTTAATAATCATAAATCACGCAATATTTTACCGATGGAAAGGAAACTTTACAACACTGATCCGTTGCCTACCTCTTAGGTTGGCACCACTTTCAGTCAGTGATTCCACGTGTAGTGCATTGGAATGTGATGCATGGACAAGGAACGCCGTGTTGGGCTGCGTCTTCAGGCAGAGGGAAATCGAGTTCAGGTTTTTCTGTAATCAGATTATCTTCAAATCTACAGGGAAACATGCTAGCCAAGTTTAGTTCTTATCTGTCAATTTTAGCGTGATTCATAGCTATAGATTCGGAGCCTCCTTCTAGTGAATCACCCTGTATTCTATCCTGTAGTAAAGTGGAAGGAAAAACGCGCGGCTTTGAGCAATAAAATATGTCTGCTCGCATGTTTATTTAATTTCACGACTCCAAGAACTTTCATACTAAATGTCCAACCTACGAAATCTTTTAGGCGCAAAATAATCAAACACAGACGAGTTACCGTTTTCCAGGATGTGACGTAGTTTGCAGTAGTCTGCAGGCTTTTCTGAGCATTGAACTCTCCCTATATAAGTGGTAAGAACAGTAAACGTCTCTCTGCTTCCTACTTGCTTGGTTTACTATTCGAAGCTGAAGATGGAGGTAACATGTTCATCCGAAACGTTGGTTCGAAAATACGTTACATTACATTCCAGAATATTGTGACATGTAGACCCATTATTAAGGAAAGATTTGTCAAATATGTTTCCGTGAAGACAGATTCTTGGAAACTAACCCGTCGCTATGTGATAGACGTTCTCTTGGATACGGAAAGGAAAGATTTCCTCTGTCAGAAACACAGATCAAGTCGCAGCTGAGATCAGAATGGAGCCAGTCGTAGATCAGATCAAATCAGAAGCCCCCCAGGCGTAGAGAGAGAGAGAGAGAGAGAGAGAGATTAGTTCATGATAGAAGAGAGAACAGAGATCAAAATTGAGTGAGTCCTAGGCAGTCAAGGATGAAAGGTTCGGCTGAAGATTTATTGTGAGTTACTGTAATTGATTGTGATTACGAGTGATTGTACAAAGAGTGATCAATAAATCCAATCATCCAATTCAAACCCCGTTATTATTAGTCACGCCCATAAATAGTGACCATATAATAGTCTTCACAGCGGACTATTGTGACCACCTCAGCTCTTAGAAACAGAGGAGATTAAGTTTCCATAATGTAAAGAGAGAAGTAATAAAAAAGAGGTACAATGTATGAATAATTCGCCTATAGACAGCGAGGTAATTCCATTGAAGCACGGGAGGATAAAGGCCACAAAGTGGTAATATAATGTACGAGAATAATCTTTACAGACTGTTTACAGAGCAGTTCAATTTATGTTTGCATCGTGACTTTTAATAATTAATTATAATTAATAATAATAATAATAAATAATACAAATAATAATTTACATTATACGAATAAAAACAATCAATTTAAAGTTGCACTGAAAGGTACTTTAATGTACTCCTTTTATACTACTGATGAATATCTAACATTTGGAAAGAATATATTATCTGTGGTAATGCCTAATTTGTATACAAATATTTCATAATCATATATTTTTATACTTACTTTATCTCTGTATACTTTATCTATATTTATATAAGTTATGATTTATTACATATTCCACTGTCATCTGAAAAATCCTAGACCTACGGATATAACTCTGTATGTAAGTATGTATGAAGTAGTTCAAGATATAAAAATAAAAGACCTACATTTTGAATGACTATATATCATCACATTACATTTTAATTTCAGCGAAAAATCTCTAGTACAGAGTTAATGCACTTATCTGATATATCTGTTAAATAAAATTACATAATAAAATAATGTTTTTAATACGAGTAGCTATTAATTCCCTAATGTGTTCGAGCAGATAGCTGTCTCTTATAACAAAGAGTAACTCTGAAATATATTTAACAGTTCAATAAAATCAACAAAGTGTAATTGAGTGCATTACATCAATATCGTAAACGAGCTACTTTGTGTCTACGTCATTGATCCTCATGTTACAGATACAAATGTACTGCTACGAACGTAACATTATTGCACAAGGCCTCTCCTTGCATTTCGTTAAACGTTTGTTACATAGAAACATATTATAATAAAATTAGTAGCCTTCATTTAAATAATATATTTATATAGTGCGTTAATTTCTTAAGGCTAAATTAGTCAAAGCAGAGGGGTCAAACGAAATGCAGCCTCTAGTCCCCCATGGTGGGGGTTCGAAATATGAGTAACGACGCTTCTTTAGAAAGCAATACGTGTTATGAAAATTAATGATTGATGGGCGACGGAAGACTTTCGTGAAACGACTAAGAAATGATCATGAGAACAATATGCCATACATCGCTACTTAGGGAGATACAGAAGTTTATCTATGAAAGCCGAAATATAAGAGATAAATAAAGGAGAAGTGCTACATCCAATGTAAAGCAGGCCTTTATTCATATATAACAGGACAGCTAAAAAATAAATGAATAAATAAGTACTACATTTTATGATAAAGTGATAAAATTTGATGGGAGTTTCACGTAAAGAAAGAGATAAAATTAACAGGCACACACGAAGCATCAAATTTACATTAACATGAAAAGGTTTAGTATAAGCTTGCTAATACTAAATTTAGTCGAAATTGGTCTAGCTGATTGGGAGATATAAACTACTGACTATTCGAGAGAATCAGAAGATTTTGTGTTCACACCATTCCATATTTTTATGCAAAATAGCATAATAAAGATGGATGAAAAAACATAAATGAAACATAAAATGTACAAAGAGCAAATACATGAGAACTATTACAATAAAAAGGGTGCAAACAAAAGATTAAATAACCTATAAACAGGAGGGATTGTATAGAGTGAAATTATTTTAATTTAACTTAAACACTACACAAAATACCAAGTACGATGGCACAGTCGGAAACGTTTATACGACTTATATTCGGGAAGCGTCCCGTTGAGATCTCGACGCCGACACCTATTATCCCGACGTTAATCGTAGTTTTTCTCAGTTCCTCCAAGTATATATGCTGGGATATTATCTTTAATTTCCCTACGATCGCTTCTTTCCAATTCTTTTCCAATTCATTAACCACTATCAGCAAACTACTCTACGCTACAAGCTCCGAGTTCTGATAATCATAAAAACTACAAGCTCACAGGCACAAAACACGTAACATTGCTTCAGAAAATAACAAGGAAACAATTTTCAACTCCAATTAGAGACTTATATTACTTTCTCCATTAATTTCTATCCCTTTTGCAAAACTTATATGATACATTACAGGAGAACGGGAAGAGGAACAGAGAACTATGCAATATATTCACCCTGTGTACCTGTATGAAGCTTTAAGCAGCGTGACGAGTAGAACGTCACAGTTCGCTGAGGGGCACAGCAAGTCCAGGTTAGAACAAAGTTTGATTCAGAAAATCAGTGTCAGCTCTCAATACTATCATCGCGGCCTTGTAACCGGAGCATATAAACCCGAAAAATAAAAATTTTCCATTAACTCCAGCCAGTTTAAATCAGCGTAAACACAAATGGTACCAGAAATAAAGTTCGATTTTGAAACGAAATTAACTTTAAATTTAATCGATAGTTTTGTAGACGGGAATCAAGCAACGGTCACGTCGCGTCGTGAACTGGGCGCCGGGGTGCCTGCTCGTCGGGTAAACGCGTCGCACGTCGCCTTACCCGCTACTGAGGATCGTGGCCTGCTGGGTTGTGCAGGCAGGCCGGCAGGCCGGCAGATCCGCGCACAGCTCTGAGGGGGGAGCGAGCAGGCGGTCCGGGGAAATGAGATAAACTGTGAGAGAAATATCTGCAAAGAAGGACGGAGTAAAGCAATGGGATGTGGGAAGGAGGAACAGAGATTTGTGGAAGGGAAATGAGGAAAATTTTTGAGAAAATCTCTCTCATACGACGGATGAGATAAGGAAGGGAATATGCGAAGGAAAACTAGACTGAGTGGAAGAGTATTAATGTAAAGTTTGAGAGAAAACTTATTAAAAGAACGAAGGAATGGAAAATGGAAGGTTGTGAAAATGCAGGACGAGTTGAAAGAGAATTCAAAAGGACTGTAAGAAACGAGTCTCCGAAGAAGAACCGAATAAAGCAAAGGGATACGAAATGGAGAAATGAAGATTTTATGAAAGAAAAATAAAACAAAATATTAGAAGAAGGATGTGTTTAAAAAAGTAGGGAAAGAAATGAACAGGGAATTGAAACTGATCTGAAAGAGGAACGAGTTAAAGTGGCAGAACCAATGTCGAATAAATGGCGGAACAGAAATTAGAATTTTTTAAAAATCGGTTCACAGATGGCACTGAGATTGTCAGCCTTTAGTGCCGTCCACCTTTATCTC
The DNA here is from genome assembly GCF_002891405.2 of Cryptotermes secundus. Classification (NCBI taxonomy): domain Eukaryota; kingdom Metazoa; phylum Arthropoda; class Insecta; order Blattodea; family Kalotermitidae; genus Cryptotermes; species Cryptotermes secundus. The sequence continues at coordinate 908,459 of NW_019731574.1, read as the reverse complement.
CATGAAGATTCCTGGTACATTTTTCTGTCACGGAGTGAATCGACCGTAGGGCCATGTAGGGAAACGAATTATTGAAGTCGAGTGGAAAAGACAATTGAGACAAATTCTGTGAGTGTGTTTCAAAAGAAGGTCGTTCAAGGCAGAGTGAAGTGGAAATTCAGAAATGTGTGGATGGAAGAATGCGAAAAAATACGAATTTTCTTCAATTGACAAGAGAAAGATTAAATGATGAGAAGCAGAAGAAAATAAGCAGAAATGCATAATGTGGATCAAAATAAGAACAAGAACAAAGAAGACTGAAGAAACAGAGCAACTAACAGAAATTTGGGTGCATGAATAACTGAGTTAAAAGGATAAATTTCGGGTATAGAAAGGAAAAAAATATGCACCGCTGGGTAAGAACTAGGATAATCTGCGTGAGAAGATAAGCAGGAAAGGGAGTAGAGACGTGAGGTTTTATGAGGGAATAATTTGACTCCAACCAGAAAGGAGAAAAAGGGACATAAAAAATTATGATAAATGATTATGATAATGTAAGAGGAATGAAGAAATATTTGACGGTCATGTGGAAGAAACAGGAGGCCATCAAAGTAAAGTGGATGGAAAGAAAAATGGCCGAAAATGTATTGCAAAGAAAATGTGTTAGGCCATTTTGAACAGGAGATCTGTGAAAAGGAGCATGAGTAAAATTAAAGTTAAGGAAGGAGGAATGGCTGATAATACAAGAAAAATATATTATTGATATAAAGGGATGTAAGTAGTACGGAGTGAGGACTAGGATTTGTACAAAAAGAAGGAAGAAGAGATAAGATTCTATGCTGTAAGAGATACAAAGGCGCCATTCAAAATATAAATCAAAAGTTGTATGGAATATGAACCTATGCGATGCAAAGCTGCAGAGACTGATTTCATACAAAACTCGAGATAACCAAGTTTAAGAATTTACGAAATACGTTTTATAATATAATGTAATATATAAAGCGAAAGGATGCTGAAATATGATATTAAGCTTATGTTGGTATTACTGCACTAATTTAATACAATTTCAACAAAGGAATACATCGAATAAATTTCAGGATACATAAACAACAATGTGAATTGCTAAGCTTAGTAAGAAAAAAGTAATTACTTTTAAAGGTCTTATCACTAATTTAAATGCATGCGGTTTGCAAGAAGATAACTCACGCACAAAGTGCAAATCGTTATCAAGTACTGGTACGCTACGTTTTCCCACAATTTGGAATAATTTATATGAAAGGAAGTCAAGATTCACATTGCGATCTTCTGAAATACTTGTATGACACCGTGTAGCCTGGCACATGGGTGCCAAATTTTCGGAGGAAGACGCTACCTTCATTTTCGGAGTAACACAAGACTTATATCCAGAAGATGGGCTTCAACCTGCCAGGATATACGGTGTCATCGACGATGCTGACTCAGACATTAACGCTGAGGCCTTGTTTTTCGGAGGCGATTGGTTCACAGGCAATCCTGATGAGGAAGTCTGTGATATTCCTCAGTCACACCATGTGAATTCCAAGACACGACCGTGTCATACCTCAGGCAGTTGGTCCCTGGTCTCCCACAGCGGCGGCCCAGCTTCGAGCCTTGGCTACGTCATGTGGAATTTGTGATGGACAACGTGGCAATGAGGCAGGTTTTCCCCGAGTACTTGGTTTCCCCTGTCAATCTTCATTCCACCAATTGCTCCACAATCACCCTCACCTATCATCTGGGGCTGGTACAATAGGCCAGAAGTGGCCGCAGTACAAAGGACTTAGCCCCCCCCCCACCAGCAATAAAAAAAACAATAAAATTTCAAATAGACTGTCGCCGTTTCCTTCCAAATCCTTACTAATGCATTATCCATTAATCATCTTTCCATTCGACGTTACATAGCCCAAGGTGATGGGAAAGTTCTCGAATAAACCACGATTTAAAAATAAATAAATAAATAAATAAATAATTAATCAATACACTGTGCCATAACTCAGAAGACCACAACATAAAACATTGTGGTTTGCATCGACGTCGTTGTTAAACAGAAGTGGCAACAAGCACAAATTGCATGTCTCACGCTTTCTTCCCCATACGGACAGACAGAACAGTTTCTGTAGAAACGCACTCGAGGTTAGACCTAAACAGAATAATCACGCGCACTCAAACCCATTGCAGAACATGAGAGGAATTGTGTGCTTTCATCAAGACACGATCTAGGGTTCTCCATAAGGAGGTCACGTTTGTCAGCTGAAATTACGGCAACAATTATTTAAGGTATATTCATAAACCGTCACAGAAGTACCTTGAGTTTTCTGTGGGGTAAGACTGAGTTCACTTGGTACTGCGGCCACTAACTGGTCTATTGTACCAGCTCCGGCTGATAGATGACAATGAACGTGTAGCAGATGGTGGAATGAGCATTGGCAGGGGAAACTGAAGTACAATTAATTATGAATTCTTGAAATTTCAGGTCTTATGTTTCCTGAATGCACAATATAATACTTCTCTGGTGCAAGGCCTCATACGTGTGGAGTTTTAATAATTTAATGTTTTCTTAGATCTCACAGATGGCTTGTGCTGTGCTTGGCTTGTATACCCCATGCTCTTGCTGGTACACGTGTCCGGAGATAGGGACTAGCTCTATCAACTAGCCCCAACTGAGTAGGTTCCATCTGAGACAGAATCCAGTCTCAGAAACCTTGGGTTTCGAGATAAACAAGAGGATGAATAATGTCCAAAAACATAATATTTGTACCTGCCAAATACATTTATATGGATCCAACTCTTAAAATATCAATTTCTATCTTCGTCGTACATAAACAACCATTCTAAAGACATTTCAGGGCATATTTATATTAAACATTCAGTTGAAACATGAGATTATAAAACAATCCGGTATACAAGGGCGTATACACGGAAACTTGAGAGTAATCGAAGATTTGGAGACAAACAGGCCAAAGAAATCGAAGTGTGATCATAAGTCAAAGGTTCCTGGGACTTAAGAGAATCAAATGTGTACTATTCCTTCAAATATTAAGGGGCACATAAAAATTGAGACGTGTGATTATATGAATAAGTGATACAGATCGTGTACTGTATGATTACATCAAAGTTTTTACAAATAATATATAAATGAAGTGGGACAGAAATTTTCAGGCTATGGAAACCATAAAGGTTGAAATTAAAGCGTATTTCAAAGAGTTTAATTATGTGAACATGTTTAAATGAAGAATGGAATCAAAGATGTAAATGAACAAAGACAGACACAAAAGATATGTAAGGAGTGCCTTTATTTCAGAAGAAGAAAGTGGCAATACAATTGTAATCTATTAAACGTTAAGTTTATCTCTCTTTATGTCTGCTTACAAACCACAATATGGCTCTTCCCTCTTGGTATGGGAGTAAAGCTACTGAAATAAATATAAATCGCATTCTCATAAATTTTGTAATATACGCATCTGCGATTTTAAAGAGATACTTCACTTGAATCCGGGGAGAGTAGAGATCTCTAAGCGAGAAACGTGGGAGCTGAGTTGTAGCAACATAAAACGAGGCGAGACGGAAAATGCCTCTAGAGATAAGAATAAAATCTATGAAAAGGGGCGGAAGAGGGAGCTAGAACCACGGATCCCGGGCCAAAACCAGGGATTGGTAACGTCCATGCTCACCGGCCGTATATCGGGCCGATCCACACAGCCCTTCGCTGGACAGGTGGAGCAGGATGGAGGAAGCGTGAGAGAGAGAGAGAGAGAAAGAGAGAGGTCAGGCATTGTCCCCAATTGGGGAAACTCAGCTAACTTCACAATACTACGTAACAATCTTTATTTCTAAAGCAACACAGTAGAAAGATTCAAACAACAGGGGGTTATTAGCATAATTGCTGCACTAGAGGAACAGTTAATATGAGCTGTGCGTACATGGGAACCGTAAAATTGTATTGTACAGTGCAGTCACAGTAATTCTCATGGAACTCTGTCCTTTAGAAGCCAGTAATTCTTCAGAAACTAATAAAAAAAAGTCTCCAGCAATTTAAGGAACCGGGAGGTTCATTACCGGGTTCGAAACAGCCCGTCACTGGTCCTTATCCTCGGCAAGGCGAATCCACTCCACACATTCTCTTCCTGTTTGTTTTTGTATAATATTTCGTGACATGCTCCTTTTTTTACGGCACGCTCTTATAACCCCACGTCAAATTTCAAAGCTGGAGGATCACTCCTTGTCGGCTATCGGCGACTTGTTACCAGTATAATCGTAGGTAACCCCGATAACTGGATTGCACCTCCTCTGTCCGCTATGACGTGGTAATAAATGACGCACTTAGCATGAATAAGAACATATATCTATGGCTCTACAGTCCTCTGTTGGACCTTGTGGCTGTTCCAGTTTCTTGATCTTTTACACAGTCGGTAGGACTCTTTGGACGGGGGATCTGCCAGTCGCAAGGCCCTACCTACACACAGAACAACACAAACACAGAATAAACGCACACGGATATCCATGCCTCGAGTGGGATTCGAACCCACGACCCCAGAGTTCGAAAAAGCAATGACAATTCAAGCCTTAGACCGCGCGACCACTGTGATAGGCACATTAATAATAATAATAACAACAATGACTTACTTAATTACTTAACGCACAACAGATCACTGTGGTCACGGTGCAAAGGCCAAGAAGGCCCACCCCTTATACATTCATACTTATTTACTCATGGAGCTGAGCCCTTCTTGAGGAGCCACAAATTCTGCAGCTACTCAAGAATTTCCCAGAATGTTATGGAACCTGAAGGTTCATTACCGTGTTCACAAGAGCCCTCCACTGGTCCCTATCCTGAGCCAGATCGATCCAATCCATACCATCCCATCCTATCTCTCTAAGACCCATCTTCATATTGTCCACCCACCTACGCCTTGGTCCTCCCAGTGGATAATAATAACAATATTAATAATAAATCAGCTACGGAGGGACAGTGCCTGCAAAACATGTGGAATAAAAGGAAGATGTCAACCGAATGCTTGCAGTACGACCCTAACGCACTGTCACGTTGCTGTTTGAATCCTGCTAACGTGAACCAGGTAAGGCCCTAAGTCAGACCTATATAACACACACACGGAGGGAGCTGGAAGCGCTATTAGCAAATTGGTTATAAATTTCGAGGTGTGGGTCGCATTTTATTGAGGGAAATGACGTAATTGCTTTTTTATCGTTTATTCACGCCTTGTTTAAAAAAAATCTGTACCAGAAGCAGCAGTAAACGCTGCTAGTAGCGAACCAGGACAATAAACCGTGGATAAGTTGCTATAATATCAGAATAAAGAAACGTCACACACACAAAACCAGTAGGGGACCCCTGGGAATACAAAGAGGAAAATTTCAGAAAATGAATGTGACTGGTCGGTTATAAGTGACTGCTATAAAATCACCCGATTTCCGAGACAAGGAAGATTCACAGTTCAGTACTAATGAAAACATTCGTTGAGAATTTGTAATTTGTTATAACACATTCCATATTATCGGTTCTCCCTGCTTTCTCCCGTGTTCTCATTCAGGGATACATTTTCTCGAATGACGTACCGAGGCCGATATTTAACGCCATCTCCCACGAACAACACACCCCAACACTCACCTCAAACTAGTACTGAGGTTAAGAATACGTGAACCTATGCATCCACATCTCCGTAAATCTCCCAAGGCATAGTGCTTAACCAATTAAATATATGGACAATATTAGTTTACGAACGTGGTACCCTTGGTTCCTGGTACTGTAGTTAACAGCTAAATGTTCATTTTTAAAAACAGCGTCACAATCCGAATTCATTTTGCAGGATGGATTTAAACGCGTGAACCTTGGAAATAATAATATAGTTTAAGAAAACAGTCTTCTGGGATGTGGCGCCGTGTAGATGTAGTGTTAACTGACGTTTCGGAGGGAGCTAAATGAGCTGAGTTTATTTCCGACATTAGATTTTATTTTTCCTTCTACCCTGAAGATGGAGGCGATACGTTCCTCCGAAATATCGGTTAACACCACATCTACACAGTGCCACATTCCAGAAGACTGCTTTCTTCATAGTCACCGCCGTGAAAACTTCAAATCATACAATAATACAGTTTACTGTATTGGCCTTATTCCACTCTTGATCCTAAACACTGGAACAATTCACGTCCAGGTATCCTGTCAAGTGCCGACCACATTAGAATGCTGGCACAGCTGAAGACAATGTCCGGTATGGATATTCAATACACAGACTTGCCTGTTTCCTCCTTTACTACAGAGATACATGTAAATCACTAACTCTGGTACTGTGGACATTCTGCAGCTGAATATGACAGCGCAGGCGCACAGCGTTAGAACGAGCTAACAGTCACTGCTTTGCATTCCTATACACAGTGACATACAGTGACATTAGCATAAAACTGGCACAAGGAGCAATTAAATATTTTAATGCCGTATCTTATTAGAAAATTAGCAGTGACTAGACCCTGAGTACAAATTGATTCACTTCCATATTTATGTTAATAATTTGTTCTTCGAGCCGGTCACGGTAGCCGAGCGGTCTAAGGCATGCACTGTCTTCGCTCGCTCAGAAGCCGAGATCGTGGGTTCGAATCCCACTCAGGGCATGGATGTTTGTGTGCGTTTTTCTATGTTTGTGTACAGGTAGAGGCCTTGCGACGAGCTGATCACTCGCCCAAGGAGTCCTACCGAATGTGTATGATCTAGAAAAAACCGAAGTGAACGTAGTTCATGGAGGTAGGCCTAGGCCGACTGGGGCTGTAGTGCCAAGAAAAAAAGAAAATTGTTCTTCGTTCTCTGTTTTATGTTGGTGTTATCCCAGCAAGGATTTGCCACTTTCAGTAACACTATATCTCAGTCGTAACACCGTGCAGTTTGGTATGAGTCTACCGGAGTTTGGGAGGAACACACCGCCTCCGTCTTCATAGTCGAAAAGAAAGAAAAGCAAGCGGCAAACAGAGATCCGCTTGCCATTTACGTACTTTTTGCTCATTTTTGTTTGGCTGACTCCGAATATATTCGAGAGGAGCTATTACGAAATGTCGCTAGACTTGAACTGGATGTGGCGTCACAACCCAGAAGTTTGTACTCCTCATAGCGACTGCTGTGAGAACATCAACTGCAACATGGCTGGCTGGAGTTTCCAAAGTAATCTCTTCTCCAAGTCTGAATCTTCCCATCTGCGATTTTAGATAAAAAGTAAAAAAAAAAGTAGAGCTATTACTGTAACAGGCCATGGAGGCCCATAGGATTGTGAGACGTCGAGGATCCCACATTTTCTAAACAATCGGCTCACAGATGGCGGTGAGATTAAGTAAAGGTATCCCTGTAACAGGCCGTGGAGGTCCATAAGATTGTGAGACGCTGAGGTTCCCACATTATCTAGACAATCGGTTCACAGGTATGAAAATTGTTTTCATTTGTATACATTGCTCCCTCTTCCTATTCCTCTTTGTGATGATCTGTGTAAAGCGTTTTCGGTAGTTTTCTCCTTCCTTTGTTGAATACGGTCATACAATTTCCGTGGTTTAATATTTGTTTCGTGTTGCTGTTAATTTTCTGTTTGTGTCCATGACTACTCGTTTAAGGCTTCCAGGGCTTCTAGGACATTAAGAAAACCGAAAATGGATACCTCAGTCGATATCCCTTCTAGGCTATGAGCTGGGCGACCGAAGTTCGATTTCCGACAGGGCAAGAAATTTTTTCTCTTCTCCATTGCGTCCAGACCAGCTATGGGGCCTATCGAAACTCGTTATCTAATGGATACCGGGGGCTGTTTCCCCAGAGGTAAAGCGAAAGGAGCGTGAAGCTGACGAGCTCCATCTGATGCCGAGATTTCATGTCATAGTAACTAATTACATAAATAATTAGGGGCATAATTTCACCTTTCTTTAAACTTTAAGACATTTACAATTCATATAAAATTTTAATCTGAAGTCGCTGAGTCAAAGAGACCACATGAGATACACGGCCATAGACGGAACGACAATACAGGGTGATTCAACTTATTGTCGGAGTTTCTGTGGACCGTAACTTTCAAACCGGATGTAATAGAATGAAACTGCTTAGGGAACATGAAAGTGTAACTCAAAAAGTTTTATTCATTTTAGAATCAATGCTGCATAATGCTAAACAACTTCAACATGTGCACCTTTCATGGCACATAATGTGTCCAAGCGGTAATCAATTTCCCCTCAAGTGTTCTCCGGCATTTGCGACGTGACTGTTTCGATCGCAGTGACAATTCTGAGCTTCAGTTCATCGAGAGAGGTAAGTTTATTTCGGACGTGACTATTAAAATTACTGCCTATGGAATTTGACACCGTTTTCTCTACTATATAGGCATCAAAATTTCTTAAGAACCTAGTTCTTCCATCTTCAGGTTAGAACAAACGGTGACGACAGAGGAAGAAGATTTATCGGGAATGTAACATAACTACTCAAGTACTCTGCATCACATCCCATAGAAAACGGAGATCTTCAATATTTCAAAAGAAATTAAAGAAAGAACTCTGAACCAGATTCAACTGGCTCAAGTTGTCATCGTACGTGGGTTCTGGAAAACACGGCGATATATGTTCATGATCCATAAGGGGTGATGAGTTGCTTACCCACTATCAGTTTATTTCCTTCATATGAATTTACATCCACCTCTCTCACCCCTTTTTTATTTAATCTGCCTAAGAATATTAAGATACATTTTTTATTAATTTCTTGGGGTGGAGTGAGACTGAGTGTGCTTTGTACGTCGGCTTCTAATTGGCCTATCTTCTTTCCCCCCCTTGGCACTACAGCCCCAGTGGGCCTAGGCCTACCTTCATGAACTCCGTTCACTTCGGTTTTTCTAGATCTTACACATTCGGTAGGATTCCTTGGTGGGGGGGGGGATCAGCTCATCGCAAGACCTCTACCTGTATACAAACACAGAAAGACGCACACACACACACAAACTAAACATCCATGCCCTGAGTGGGATTCGAACCCACGATCCCGGTTTCCAAGCAAGCGAAGACAGTAAATGCCTTAGACCGCTCGGCTACCGTGACCGGCATCGGAGTATTTTACCAGCCCCAATTGACAGATCATGATAATGATGATGATGAACGCGGAGCAGTCGGTGGAATGAGATACCGAAGTACTCTGAGAAAACCTTCCCCAGTGTCACTTTGTCCACCACAATCCCCACGTGACCTGACCTGAGTTCGAACCCGAGTAGCCGCGGTGTGAAGCCGGCGACTAACCGCCGAGCTATGGCGCGGGCAAGAATATTGAGGTAAAGAAGAGACCTACAGACTATGAATCTCGTTGCAGTTTAACGATGCTTCATTTCCAGACTTTAAATATGTTTTGTTGTAACGCCTAATTCAGTTAGTGCGTTGGCTCGCTCTTTAATGAGAATAGCTCAGCGGTCTTGTCACCTGTGTCCGACTGCAGGTAATAATTTTGTGGCGAGGCGTTCCATCTTCAGGGTATGGCTTTTAGATAAATGAAATGGAGTCCGACGTAATACTTCGTACGTTTTCTCCTTGTCACTTGGCTTGAGAGGTCTGTTCTGCTTTGCTACAAACTCAGTTTTTCAAGAATTGGCAAAGTAATTGCTTTTTGCGGACGTGTCTTTCTCTACGTTCGAATTCAGAGCATTGCCATAACGCGTACAGTATATGCTCTATTTAAGCGTATAAGTTTACTTAGCAGCTAACTAGCTAATTTCATGTTATTGGAAACCGAATATTCAACGCTGCTAATATCAGGACCTACCACTGCACGAGATCATCAGAGGTTTCCATCCATGTCTCACCCTCAAACTTCATTTCACTAACATCCACCTTTCTAATTAACTAATTTTTGGTAGCGAAAATTCATCACCGCTATTACCAAAGCCCACCTGATATTAGTTCGAGCTTTGGGCTTTGTAGCGGAGACGTAATGTGTTTCCTGTGAGGTACGGGCTGGATTGCTATATATTGTGCCTACAGAGTGTATCTGTGTGCTCCTTATAGTTCTCACAATAAACAGCCACCGTTTCCCTGAACAGCATTAACCGGTTGGGCTTTGTAGCGGAGACGTAATGTGTTTCCTGCGAGGTATGAATTGAAGCATTTTCTTTAGAAGGAATTCAGTCTTTGAATGGTTAACCATCATATTTGTACTGAGAATATTATTTACGCGAATTAGTTAAGAATGTAAGATTTTAGGATCTCACAACGGTGAACAAGACAAGCAGCGGCACGCACACAGGAAGACTACACTGAATAACACCTGTACAGTGTGGAAACAAGAACTAGCCGCTCCAGCACTTTAGACATAGGGCGAGTAACCCTAACAATTTTAAATTTTAAATTTAAAATTTAGAGAAATTTTAAAGGATTTTAAAATCATAACTAAAGATTTTATAGTGCTACTACAGGAAAATCAAATTTGACGTGTGCAATATAATCTACATACCAGACACATATCAACGAGGTAGATGTTGATAATACGAAGAAAATAACAATGTGTTTTTAAATGTTAAATTTTAGACTGGGTTCAGTGTAGCAGCAACGTTAAGAGTATACACCTGATGATGGCCGATAGAGGCCGAAACATGTAGTGTGGAAGAGAACAAGACCAAAGACATATAACATATATTGTTTGCACTTGGGACGGAGTTTGTATCATTTATAGTGAACAAGAAAATTAATGTCTTCTAGACTAGTACAACGGTTGCGGACGAACATGTAGAATCCATCTTCAGGGTATAAGAGTGGATAGGAATAGAGACATTCTGCTTTGAATGCATTTTTTCAGATAGGTGCAGAATATGGCTCTGACATGTTGACAGATTTCTGTCAGACTGACCGGCGTTATCTTCACTGTCGAGAAGATGACTATGAACTCTGAGGAAGGAAGCATTAGAGCGGTAGCAGTCGTGTTCTATTACCGAAGGAGACATGTTACATCATGATCTTAAGGACGTCTTCCGGAAACTTATGGAAATGCACAGGTGCCTCACTTATTTCATAGAGTGCGTGAAGTACTGCACCATGAGAAGCTTCAGCGCTTGTATTGTTCGGCTTGAACTGCGCGTAGGAACAGACAGACAGAGAGAAAAAGAGAATTATAAGAGATGAAAGTTTAACAAAAAATACAAACGAAATGAAAGGCAGGCAGTACAATGGAAGGGATTCGGCACGCTAAAAATGACACAATAAATAAGTTCATAAAGTAAGATGAATCTGACAGTTGTTCAAGGTATAATTGGAAGAAAAAGAAATTGAATTCAGAGCTCAATGCAGAAGAAAAGGGGTGTAAAAACGGACAAGGCGACATTTACTCAGAATTTTGAATTGACCCATTCATATTCAAATATTCGCCGCAGAAATAAATCCCGTAGTTTAACGACTAAAGATTACATAGAATTATTCCTTTTATATTGTGACATGTAAATCCATTGCTAGGCAACGCCCGCAACACACACACGGTTCAACAAGCAACAGTGAAAAAACGAGATTGTGTAACCCGTTTCTAGGCAACGGCTCGATAAACACAATTCCGCCCAGGTGCAATGACGTCATCACAACAGTAGGTAGCAGTCACGTGACTTGTGTTTTCTGTGATACGTGTCCGTGCTGCGTCTTCATAAGTGAGCAGAATTCCGAATCTAAAGTAGTAAGCTGGAGGAGCAAGCAGTAAGCTGGAGGAGCAAGCAGTAAGCTTGAGGAGCAAGCAGTAAGCTGGAGGAGCAAACAGTAAGCTTGAGGAGCAAGCAGTAAGCTGGAGGAGCAAGCAGTAAGCTGGAGGAGCAAGCAGTAAGCTTGAGGAGCAAGCAGTAAGCTGGAGGAGCAAGCAGTAAGCTTGAGGAGTACAAAAAATATGAGAATTCGACCTGTGGAAAATTAACGTGTGAATTAAAGATATGATGTGATATCTGGAGTGTGACTAATATAGTTCTTGTATTACAATCCGTTGCCAGGAAACGGTTGGTGAAACTTAGCAGACGAATAGCCTTTATTTGGACCTGTAACCAAGCAACGACTAGTGTAAGTAGATACAGAAGATTTTATTTTGTGTGTTATAATTACAGTAATCCTGAGAGTGTTATAATTATTTGTAGTTACGACCTATAAGTGGTTAATAAATCAAATCACCAATCCGAACCCCGTCTATAGTCACTCCGTGTCAGCGGAATATCACAATTTGTAACACTCTTTGTTATTACCCTGTTCATTAAATTGATACCCACGTTGCAAGGGAGTTATACTCTTCTGCACTGAAGACAGAGACAGAACTTTCCTCTGAAACCTCGACAAACATTTACCAGATTACGTGACGTCATAACAATGTTTACAGGTACCGCCTTGAGAACCTCAAATCTCACAATGTAATTTCGGCTTGTTTCCAATTAGCCTCAAGTCTGAGCTACAAAGGGACGGCAACAACACTAATAGATGCACTAATTCTGGGATTCTACGCTAATGTTCCTCTGCTAAGTCACTCTGACTTCTTCAGTTGACTGCCAAGTGCGAGAACAGAGTGGATCCTTCAAAAGGAAAGGGATCAACTCTGTACGTAGTTCAAATTTAGACCAGTCATGTTGCTTATATTTATTGCTGCGGGCGCTGCTTTCACAATAAACCGTGAAATAAATTAAGAGTAATTATACAGGGTGATTCATTTTGTGGAGGCAAGGAGTTAACGGTTATATATCAAGCAAATTTTACCGATGAAATCAAAACTTTGCCAGTAGATACCTCGGTAGATATTGAGATAAATGAGTTGAAATTGGTTCCCTCCTCCTGGGGCACAGGCCGACACGACAATCCATGTCCGTGAATGCTGCAGCCAGCATGGCAGGAGGGATCACATCGAGCCGAGGAGGAAGGCAACTGGTCAGTGTTGAAAAATTTCTTTTCCACCGGTAAATTATTCGCATAATTTATAATTATTAATTAAGGACCAACTACGAATGAATCACCTTGTAGTTAGAAATATGACACGTATAAAATTCAACCGTAAGGATGGAAAAGGAGTAGGATAATAACAGAGAAGAGTATTACATTATTTTATGTGACGCCGTGTAGTCGGGTAAACATTTTATCGACGTTTCGAAGGAATATCGCTACCATATGTCACACGGTGTCACTTAGCTCTTCAAATGAAACGAAACGGGTACTTCAAATTTTCAACGGGTTGGCATAGTTCTGGATTCATATTCGGGAGGTACTATGTTCATATCTCGGCCGGGTCAGTAGTTACCCTGAAAGAATCTTCGTGGTTCTGAGTCCTTCCAAATCCTATCCCATTTATCATTCTCATTCTACTTTAGGTCGTCTAGATATTCTGAGTCCGCTAGAGTTCAACCGACGTTTAGAAGAAACGTCGGTCAAGGTTTTTTACCACACTCTACGGCGACACGTTCCGCACGATAGTATTCTTCGTACAAGAGCCTCAAATTCCAGAAGCATGGCACAGCTTTACAGAAGGAAAACTAAAAAAGAATCACATTGCGAAATAAGTTCAACAGCGCAGAGGTAACTGCAGCTAGAAAAGAAAGATAACGGATATCAGGAAATGGCAAATGTTCTGATAAACTTGCACCATGACTACTCTGACGAGAGCACAGATTAATCTGGCAGATTCGTGACATATTTAAAGACACCATATCAGATGGGTTGGTCGAGGTTTCAACTTCTCACGGAGATGAACATTCATATTTTGGTCTTCTGAGCTGACACTGAGGCATGTTGGTACCTGTGTGTCAGACTACGAGACTGAAAGCTGTCATATCTCAGGCGTAACGCGAAGATGAACAAGTTATTCATAAGAAAAGCCTCAAAGAACATAAAGAATAAATGAAGAGAGGAAGGGAGTAAGGAAACGGTTTAAGAAGAAAAAGGAAAGGAACAAATGAAAAGAGGAAATAAATAAACAGAAGATAGAAAGAATGAAGAAGACAGTAAATAAAAGAACACGCTCAGTTGTATCATCTGGCATATAACGCCATGTAGTCCGCTGAAAACTCAACAGACGTTTCGGAACAACACTCCACTTCCACTTTCAGGGTGGAAGAAGATGCCAAGGAAGATACCAGTATGAAGCAGGTGGAAAGCAGAACCGAAACGTCTGTTGACTTTCAACGGACTACGGCGTTACATAGCAGAAGATAACATTTCACATAGCCACTGCTGTGATAACCCCAAATCCTACAGAAGAAGAGGCTATTTATACAGAAAGCATAAAAGAGTAAGGAAGTAGAAAATTAGGGAAGGAAGAAAGAGAAACAAGGTTGAAACAAAGGAAAGTGTGGAGAAATAAAAAGAGATGGGAAAGAAGAACAATAATCAATGAGAGAATTCGGACAGAGTATTCGTGAAAGGAAAGATAAGGCTGAAAGATTGAAACGCTTACTGAAATCAAATGAGAGGCCACATTTTGGTTTCCTTGACCAGACTGTGGTAGTTCGAACAACCTTGGCCCGCGCTTTATCTCTCCAAGACTACACGGTTGACAACATGTCTCCCAAAAGATTTATTTCCAATTAGTAGAAGTCGAGGTCAGGCTCAGTGCCATAATTCCCCTTCCTACTCCTCTCCAATCACTGGTTTCTTCTATCAAACCCAATGACGGGGTGCGGACCCAACCAACACACTGGCTGCATTGTGTCTGCTGACATCTCCTGCTGACATCCGGTTTGAAAGAAGCGGAGTCAGAGCTGTTGAATTTGCTGATTACAAATGTTACATCACCTTCACAGGCACCACAATCAAGACATGAATATGCACAAGGAGGAAACGCTATCACGTACCTACAAGCCAACAAAATACATACTACATTTCTACAAAACCAGAAAACCCCCAAAATAAAGACATCGGTAGAGGGCATACATCTACACACACACAAAACATTCAGACAAAAATGTAGACACAATTTTATATACGGTGAATTTTAACGACTTAACATTTTGTTCTACAGGTGAATACAATTTTTGTACGAGTATATAACGGCATTACCTAGTATTAAACGAAGCAGTATTCGAGTTTGTAGACACTGGCCAATGTAGAAATACCAGCAGATGAATGTAAAAGTAAAACTATCCCTGTAACAGGCCATGGAGGCCCCCCATAGGGTTGTGAGAAGCTGAGGGTCCCACATTATCTAGACAATCGGCTCGAAGCTGGCGGTAAGGTTCTCAGCCTTACGCGCCGGCCGCCCTTTAACCGCAGGAATATTCCCGGTACTCATTTCTATTAGAGGCAGAGTCGATTCCACGGCCATAGTGCGGCTGGAAGGATTAGGTCAATTGAAAAAAAAAAATTACCTCATCGGGACTCGAATTCGCGAACTTCGGGCTTGTAGCATAGTGTCTCAACCAACTACGTCACAGCGTGTACCGCAGGTGAATGCAGAAAAGTGGATATGTGATGATGCCTTAATGAGCAGAGACATGTTGCAAGGAACTATGAATGTATGGTACGTCCATATTGCCTATTTTGTTGACGGAACGAAACAAAGAAATTTGTGGATTAATTTACTGGAAAAGTACATTGCAGTCCTCCGATACAACACGGTGTACAGTTAATCAAATGATATGCCCTTCAGTCTATTTTACTGCATGCTTAGGCCTAATTGGACATAACAACTTCGCTGCTGCCTCTTCATATTGGCTAACGTTTCCATTCTAAGATCTAGATATTAATAGTTATGTAGTTCTGTGATTGTTTTGTGTCCGTTTTGTCAGTACTTCACACATTAAGGGTTAAAATTAAAATGAGAACAGCTTGTCTAAAGTTGTCTGGGTAATCATATCGCCGAAATTATGCCTGTGAGGTTAGGTGTGTTCATATATCACGAGATGCGTGTTATTTTTGTGTGTACACTTGCTGAAACAGTTGCTTATAAGTATCAGGAATATTATCGTGGAAGGTTGGTTCAGTATGACGTTTACATCTGCAGGCTGTTTATGGAAACTCATGTTATAAATTCCTGTGTATGTACCGATACTTTATCTCGAACTTTTGTATTACTCCTTCATTGTTTACTGTTTATATGCATTTTCTAAACTACTTTTTCGTAACTACAAGAATTTTGTTTTTGAACATTATCCATCATCTTGTTATTTTCTAAAAACCGTCCTGTTTCTTTTTAAAAACACGACGTTTCGGAGACTGAATTCTGTCCCCGTCCTTAGGTAAAACCTACTCAGTTGGGTCCAGTAGACAGAGCTAGCCCCTATCTCCGGTTTTTAGAAAATATACAAGACGGTGGCTAATGTCCAAAAATATAATTCTTGTAGCAATATACTATCGTCACAAACTTTTAAGATCCGGAGATAGGGACAGCTCTATCTATTGGACCCAAATGAGTAGGTTTTACCTGAAGACGGAGACAGAATCCAGTCTCCGAAACGCTGTGTTTTAAAAAATAAACATGACTCTTTTTAGGAAATAGACAAGACGATAGATAATGCCCAAAACATAATTCTTGTAGCAATAAGCCATCGTCACAAACTTTTAGATTTTATTTATTGTTTCCTAAAATTGTTATCTTTGTGGACATTATCCATCTCCCGGTTTTTGTTTAAAACACACAACTTTGCGGGTTTGTGGACTGCTGTATCCAGTGCTGCTTCAAAATGCTCCATGAATATGTTACTGACCACCGGAGTTAGTGAGTCTCCCATTTCCATGCCCTCTTTTTGCAGACAGAATTTATTCTCAAACTGGAAGTACGTGGTTGTTCAGATGTCTAGTAATTTCATTACGTCTTCAAGATGTAAAGGCATTCGTTCTGGTTTTTCTACGTTTTCGATATTTGGTTTTGTTGAAGACTATGTTTTTTGTGGTTGTTATAGATGTGGCACATTCATCCCGCCTTGGTTTCCTCTCAATTACGGTAAAAGTACTTACTTATGTTGTTTTCCTTGCTTATCGGAGACGTTGCTAGTAGAGAGGCCTGTGTGTGTGAGTATGGCTGCTGTAGGTTTGCTCCAATACAATACAACTTGGAAAAGTGATTTATTTTCTTTAACTGGATAAGACAGCAATAAGATAATTGCATGGCGTGCACTGTCTTCGCTCGCTCGGAAACCGGGATCGTGGGTTCGAATCCCATGCAGGGCATGGATGTTTACTTTGTGTGTATGCGTTTTTCTGTGTTTATGTACAGGTAGAGGCCTGCGACGAGCTGATCACCCGCCCAAGGAGTCCTACCGAATGTGTAAGATCTAGAAAAACCGAAGTGAACGGAGAAGTTCATGGAGGTAGGCCTAGGCCCACTGGGGCGGTAGTGCCAAGGGAAAAGAAAGATAATTGCATGGAGCCGAGTCCCTCAGCTTCTCAACAAATTTTCAAGATTTTGTGAAACCCGAAGTTTCACAGCCGTCTTCACAAAAGTCCTTATTCTGAGTCAGATGAATCCAGCCCATACAACCCCATCCTACATATCTTGGAGACATTTTAATATTACCCTCCCACCTACGAGTACATCTTCCTAGTCGTCTCTTTCTTTCTGGTCCTCCAACCAAAATTCTGTACGCATTCCTCTTCGCTCTCTCCCAAGAATTCAACATGACCTGTCCATCTAATCCTCCTTGACACGAATATTATAATAATATTTGCAGTCTTCTGAAGCCCCTTACTATTTCATATCTGTTGGGTGCAGATATTCTCCTCAGGTTCCTATTCTGAAATACTTTCAATCTCTGTTCTTCTCTTAGTATCAGAGACCAAGTTTCACACCCATAAACAACTAAATAGCTTTGCATATTTGCATCTTCACGGTTTCAGACAGCAGACGAGATTCCAGTGCAAGGATCGAAATTAAAACAACTGCTTCAGGCTAAGCTTATAATGGATCAAGGGAAATAAAAAAAGAGACCAGAAATTCGATATGCTAAATGACGAAAGGAAGGAAATTAAAAGTGCGCGATGAGGCTGGAGTTGGATGCTAAGCTGGTAGCAGAGCTTGGTCGGGTTTGGCGAGGAACTAATTAGGCGCTGCAGGGTTTGTCATATCTGTCCCTCTCAAGACAGCTCTTCTTAACCTATGGCGCGCGGAGAGATACTTCTTTTTCTTCTGTCTTTAAGGATTAAGCATTCTGGCTCCTTCAAATTCAGAATGAACTTGTAAAACTATGAATCTTATAGGCGTTTGGCAGGATTCGCTGGCCGGGAAATCGAACCATAGTAAACATTTACCTAAAAAGAACCACACGAGCACTAGAAAGTTGACATACAGAGTTAGCCCAAAAGAAATAGACAGTTTAAATGACTCGTGTTCGTGAAACTTACATCCGCAACCCAAAAAAGTCGACAACACGTGCAAGTTTAGAATTTCAAGTTCCACAAAAGACAGTGGGGGGAAACGTTTACGAATGTTGCCTTACCGGTTGCAATTATTGTAGAACCTCACTGAAAACGACAAAATCCTCCATCACTCATTCTGTATGGACATGCAGCAGCGGAAGCAATGATTTCTTTAACCGGCAGTTTTCGGCGACGAATCAAGTGTCTGGTGAAGTGGGATTTGTGTTGGACAAAGTGGCGCTGGGGTTGGTTTTCTCCAAGCACTTCGGTTTCCCCTGCCAATGTTCATTCCACCAAATTCTCCATCATCATAATCACCCGGAACAGGTACAATAGGCCAATCAGTGGCCACCGTGCGGTGTGGACCCAGCTGGACTCCACCCCCAACTAAGCGAATTAAAAAATATATATATATGTACAGAACGGATAAGGTGCAAAAAAAAAGGCACTAATTCTTCATAATTACGATAATGAATGAATTTCAGACTTCAGAGAATTAAATCTTGCTCCTACTATCCGATGAGTAAGTCCTGTAATGATCCTTGTGGTTAAGTGCCTGAAGCAGCCCTACAGTTGGATGATGTTGGCTTCTGCAAATAAACCGGAAAGCCACGAAGGTGCAAACCCGGGAGAACATATGACGTTACAAGAGGCAGTACCCCCAGCAATTTCAGAGCTATGTTTCGGGAGACTGTACTCTGCCGTCTGGTTAGAAAACAGTGAAGTAACGGTCCCCACGGGAGGTCCCGTATCGCAAGGCTCCCTCTAGAGGAATCACCCCATTACCATGGCTACCAGTATGAGACTTCCCTCGGGATATGTTACCATCCGTTACTGTTGTATCCCGTTGTTTTGACTCCGTGCCCGATTTTCCTATGTAGACAGAAACATCACTCTATAAACACATGTTTATAGACTTACGTGCTGTGTTTACAGGGTGCTTCGACAAAATATATTCAGTTTAATAAAGAAACAAGATACATTCACCGTTTGCAGCACGAAGTGAGAAAGAGGGAGCATAATGGCATTTAGTATTGAGCGACTGTAGACGGGGTTTTGGATTGAATTTTGAATTCATTCAAAACTTACACATACAATTCGGAACTACAAACAATTACAGCTCCATCGTTAATCTTCATAATTCCCAAATTACACTATAACACCTGCTAAGTCTTTCCCAGCCGTTTCCTGTCAATGGCTTCTAATAGTGGACATTCTTCAGCTTCACGCGATTAAATCCTCTCCTCACAGACTTCAGTACATAACCGACTTGGTTGCCGAAATCATCTACTTTGACAGACCGATTAGAAAACATCGTTTTCAACAGTACATATATGGTTGCATGCGCATAAGTTGCCGAAGGAATGTGTTTACTGAGCCGTTACCAAGACACGGCTCTGTTGTATTTGCTTATCTCGATGTCGTTGCATAGTAACTGCTCTACACGCTACAATACAAAGCTGACGGCCTGGTACGTCATTTTCTAGCATGGAATCATTCAGGACCTAAGAACTGCTCTCTAGCCTGGGTGTTCGTGGACGAATTTTATGCTTCATGTCAGATATTAAGTTCTGGTTAATTGAGAGTGGTCTAATTTGGAAAGGTAATTTCTAGGGCTTAGAGTAAGAGGTTTAATTTCGACTCATTTAAATCGGGATGACTTCAATTTGGACCTCATGGAAATCACCGCGTCCAGCAGTTCCATTGTTGCGTCTCTCTTTAAATGAGGCGCGAACCTGTTTATTGAGCCGTTGATTAGAAATGGCCGTTTTCTGACTCTTTCGATTTTCAGGCCATATGGGGGGCACACAGATTCACAGACATCTAGGTGATCTCATAAGCTTTCTTTTATTTTTTAAAAAAGAAGGAAAGTGGGCTATCAAGCTGTACCAACATTCCTCAAAATAGCCTTCATGAATCCAGTTCCTTCTTCCATAGAAAACATACGAAGAAGTCTCCATTAGAAATACAGACCACTAAATGCCGTTAGGAGAATGATCTTACTGTAAGAGCCCCAATTTGGGCCTAGGCCTACCTCCATGAAACTCTCCGTTTCACTTCGGTTTACTAGATCTTACACATTCGATAGGACTCCTTGGGCGAGTGATCAGCTCGTCGCAAGGCCTCTACCTGTAGACAAACACAGAAAAACGCACACAAACATCCATGCCCTGAGTGGGATCTGTAAGAGTCATACAGAATACAAAAATATACGGTCTGGAGAAAACTAAGAGGTCTAAACGTCAAAGCAGGTAGTACGTGCAGTAACCATCGGGCATTACAAGTACGGGATGAAATAACAGCGAGAAGTTCACACTGAATTCAAGGAGAGGAAAAATGTTATAGGCCTATATCATTTGCTTGTACGCGTCCACGTGACTTCCTTCACTGCTAATGTGTGACTTTTCAAAGTGACGTCAGCCCCAAAATTTTGGTAATTCTCGAAATTTCTTAGGCCTCTGATATAGATTATTTTCTCCGAGAACTTTTCTTATTTGTGTGACACACGTCACTATGTTTCCAACATAAGATTGAAATGAAAGCAGCAATTACTGGAGTTTAAAACAAATTTGCATCACTGTGCCAATGATCAAGTCAAGGAGAAAGAGGTGGGCAGGGCCTGTAGCACGAATGGGGGAGGATAGGAATGCATATAGGATATTGATTGGAAAGCCAGAAGGAAAGAGACCACTGGGAAGACCAAGACGTAGGTGGGTAGACAATATTAAAATGGATCTTAAAGAGATAGGATGGGATGGGATGGATTGGATAGATCTGGCTCAGGATAGGGACCAGTGGAGGGCTCTTGTGAACACTGCAATGAACCTTCGGGTTCCATAAAATTCTTGAGTAGCTGCAGATTTGGCTTCTCCTCAAGAAGGGCTCAGCTCCATGAGTAAGTGCCTTACGTTCTGATGCAACAGTAACACTTGCTTGAGCTCCAAGTCGTTGCGTTCATTTATGTACTTCTTGTACAGAACGTATCAGAAAAGCGTAAAGATTTTCCATGTGCTTAATTAAGCATTACTTCATGAAGACGTATGGGAGAGTGGATGTATAACTCCACGTATTCTTAACCTTGGGGCCGAATAGGCCTTCACATTCCGCCACCTTCAACCTTGTCCTGGCGTAAGAACTCAGTACCTTCTGGATAGGAGGCTGGACGGAACACAGAGTCGGTCTCGAAGTTGTAGTGAAGAGAGGAACTTCTTGCTCTTGTCGAGAATCGAACCGCTCTTGCCGGACCTGTTTATTTTGGGGGAAGAGAGCCTCTGCATCTCTTGGGTCTAGTCAAGACACTGTGTAGAAGAGCAAAGTCGCTTGACTCTGCCTGGAATTCAACCACGGCGTGTCGGTCTCCATGTCCTGCAGCCCATACACAATACACATTATCTAGACTGGGCTTTCCTTCAGCCCCACGGATCAGAAATACCAAATAAGAAAATCAGTATTACTTCTGCTTTTTTAAATCTCATATACTGGTAATATATTTATCTATGAAGCCAAATGCTGTAGTGTTAAGCTTAATGTAATCTTCCCAAATCTCACATAATCCCGGCAACATGAGACGTTTGGATCCAGAAACAAGGGGATTTGTTCGCTGTGTGAGAGGCGTTAACGGGCCGCTAGAGTGCAGCATGGGTTTTTGTTGGTTTTAGGGAGATAAAAACGGGTCGGTACAGAACTGAGGCTACTATCACTCCCCCCCCAACGTTCCGTCCCAATCTACAACACGTAACACATAAGATATTGCCTGTGTATTTGAGGATGTCATAAATTCCGCAGACAACTTTACGGAAGAACACCCCTGTCATCAAAGAGCCGGGACAGCGCAGTCTGTATAACGACTGGCTACGGGCTGGACTACCGAGGGGTCTGAGTTCGAGTCCCGGTGGGCACCAGAATTTTTTTCTCTCCATATAGTCCAATCCGGCTCTGGGGTTCATCTAGCCTCCTATCCAATGTGTACCGGGGATAAAGCGGCCGGGGCGTGAAGCTGACAAATCACCCCCTGCTAGTGCCGAGGTCAAGAAAATGTGGATCTATACATCCGCTCCCCCATACGCCTTCATGGCGTAGTGCTTAGTTAGTTAAGCACAGGGACAACTTTACTTTTAACCCCTGTGTTCAACGATATTTCCGGCACGGTGATTTTGGTTCACACTCTATATTGAATACTGCCTCTGTAATGGTGACGTAAAAATTGATATCACTGTCTGATGTCGTAGCATCGTCAAAGATATTTTCGTCACAGTATACTGTCTGTCTGAAGAATCTATGAGTGAACACAATGCCTTGAACAGGCAGCCTAGTGTCCTATATGTTCAATAAGACTTCTGTTACAGAGATTCTGGTTCCACTTTATGTTGAAAATGCAAACTTCTATCTTCTTAAAGAAGATATAACGATCCATATCAGCACATAAGTATGAAGCAAATTTACTTTTCAGTATCGAAAGTCGAAACATCATCATCTATGTATTTTAAGGTACACCCTTATAGGGAACACAACCCCAAACCCGCATTTTGACCTGCTTGATAATCATATGGATAAATCCAATGTAACTTTTCCTGATAAGTTGCTTGCATCTGCCTAAAAATGAGACATTTCTACTCCTTATGAATGTCTATATGGCGCAGGAGCTCTCTCTTAACTCTGTTCCCAAATTGGCAAGTTTCTCTTTACCTCGATCTAGACGAGATAAGAAAGCAGCTCAATTAATTTCTTGCTGAATATTTCTTTTTAACTTTGAAGACACTGGAAACTTGAAATTATTTCCGACGCCAATATAGACAGCACTCCAGTGCACAAACTAATTAGAGGAAGAAGCTATTAGACTAGACAGAGGGGTTGGGTTCTACTCTGAATCAAGTTATGGTCCATACAGTGCAGGGAAAGATAAAGTATATTCATCATTAAGAAGATACTGTATTGTTGTGCCGAACAATACTTCCAATGCCTCCAAATACATGAGTCAGATCTCTTGAATCCCTTTACTGAGACGGGGCTGCAATATAGACATTTATATCTCTTTTCTGAAATAGTGAAATCAGTTCGTAGCTGGCAACGTAGGATTAAATTGTTATTGGATTTAATAATAATGCATTCTCGTCTTGAATACTTCCCACCGCGGCGAACCGGGTCTGTTCAAGTGGGATTTGTGGTAGACAAAGTGGCGCTGGGGCGGGTTTTCTCCGAGTACTTCTGTTTCCCCCGCCAATCTTCATTCCACCAAATTCTCCATTATTATAATCACCCGGAGTAGGCTACAATAGGCCAATCAGTGGCCGCCGTGCCGAGTGGAATCCAACCCCCCCTAAGCGAATTAAAAAAAAATCTCATTTTAAATACGGCCATGTCCATTAAACATAAAATTTTCTTTCACTCTTTACCGGTTTATGGCTCAACCCTTTAGGCAGAATATTAATGATCTGTAGTCCTGCATTCTGCCAAACAGAGGACATCTGCATAGTCCCTACGGATCTTAAAACACAGAGTGATTATTTTCCAAGACGCCACTAACCGCTCTGTATTTGTAAGGGAGGTGCATTAGGTTTTCCGTGCGGTATGAAATCAGTTTTTGAATATTGTTTAGATTAAGTTCATGATTCAAAGGGTTAAAGAACATGATCGGTCCAGAACTTTTCAAAAGACGTAGTGACGAATAACCTCACTGATACAGAAATGTTAATGCTACACTTGTAAATCATACAAGTGTACGGATGCTTGTAATCAGCAGTCCGCTATACGCTAGAACGCTATTGTCGTAAGAGCAATATCCCACGGGGTAGAAGATGGCGGTGTTTGGAAAGATGCAGAAGCACGCAGGGAAATATCAAAATGAATGTTACGGGAAGAGCTTGTGAGGATATGAAATGGATTAAGTCGGCTCAGAACCGTATTCAGTGATAAGACTTAGTGGTACTGAGCCTTCGGTCCTCAATTCAGTATAATTACGTTACTTGCAAACTGCATAATGATGAACTTCATAACTTGTACTCTTCTCCAAGTATAATTAGAATAATCAAGTCAAGGACGATGAGGTGGGCAGGGCATGTAGCACGAATGGGGAGAAGAGGAATTGCATATAGGATATTGGTGGGAAAGCCAGAAGGAAGGAGACCACTGGGAAGGCAAAGACGTAGGTGGGTGGACAATATTAAAACGGATCTTAGAGAGATAGGATGGGATGGTATGGATTGGATTGATCTGATTCAGGGTAGGGACCGGTGGAGGGCTCTTGTGGACACGGTAATGAACTTACGGGTTCCATAAAATGCTTAGAAGTTCTTGAGTAGCAACATTACTGACGGCTTCTGAAGAAAGGCTCAGCTCCGTGAGTGAGTGAGTGATAATTACGTTACTTATGTAAGCTTTTATAAAACAGTCGTTAGATATGTTTAGATTTTAATTTGTCGTTCCGGTGTCAGTCAGTCCATCTCAGTCATCTAATCTGTCGGTCTCAATAAATCAGTCTCAGACAATCACACTCCATCACCCATTCAATCACTCAGTAAAATGCAACCAATCATTTGGTCCCAATTTTTTTGTAAATTATTCAATAATTCCATCTCAGTTCACTTTTCAGACAATATACTGTCTCAGTGATCCGATCACTCAGTCTCAATTAATCATCCAATCTCACACAGCGAGACGGTCTCACTATTTCAATCAATCGATTTCACTTAGCCAGTTGATCAGCCAATTTTTTTTTTCCTTGGCACTACAGCCCCAGTGGGCCTAGGCCTACCTCCATGAACTTCTCCGTTCACTTCGGTTTTTCTAGATCTTACACATTCGGTAGGACTCCTTGGGCGGGTGATCAGCTTTGTCACAAGGCCTCTACCTGTACACAAACACAGAAAAACGCACACACACAAACTAAACATCCATGCCCTGAGTGGGATTCGAACCCACGATCCAAATTTCCAGGCGAGTGAAGACAGTGATCAGCCAATTAGTTAAATTCAAGAGCCCCAATCATTCAATCATTGAGGCAGTCATTTAATAAGACTCTAGACTGAATCGAGCATTCCTCGAAGAAATAAAATCAATTAAGGGGATACTGTATTTTATACACCCTGTACCCCGCTCACTGCTACCACCACTTTCAGATTTCTTACATTTACCAAGCAGGAGGAGCCAGTCATCAAAATTCTCGGTTGCTTCTGTAAACACAGAGGACAGACATAATGCTACCCTCGTTACCTATTGCTCAAGCCAGCGGGGAACTGAATCATAATTGCCATTTTAATGCATAATTACTTCTTCCAAATTTTAAATTTACTCCTTTTCCCTCTTTCCTCTCCTTCCGTCAATCTCTCTCCACAAGCTCATTTCAAATTCCTCCCTTTTCATCGCCCTTCGTCTTATATCCATCTTTATCATCCCCCAAATGGGTCATAAAGGGTGAGCAGTCACAGTGCTGCTAAATGTTAACACTTCCTTAGTACAACTTTAATCGGCGGTACGGGTTTCGTTTGGTCTCCACATTAAATGAGAGATAAAAGATGCAATTTGACTTATATTTTCAAATTGTGTTCTTTGCTAGTGTAGCATTTTGTAGGCCTTGGTTTACACTCCGCTTCAAATAGCGTAGAAGACTGCAGTTGCAAAACCTCAGGATATGCAACTGACATTTCACTCCGTTTTATTACATATACATGACTTCCAAAAATATTTCAAATAATACCAGTAGATGCCGGTCACGGTGGCCGAGCGGTCTAAGGCATTTACTGTCTTCGCTTGCTCTGAAGCCGGGATCGTGGGTTCGGATCTGTTTCCTGTGAGGTACGAACTGAATTCTTATATATTATTCTTATACATTGCCGGTCAGAGTAGCCGAGCGGTCTAAGGCATGCACTGCCTTCACTCGCTTGGAAGCCGGAACCGTGGGTTCAAACCCCACTCAGGCCATGTATGTTCAGTGTTTGTGTATGTTTTTCTGTGTTTGTGTAAACGTAAAGACCTTGCGATGAGCTGATCACCCGCCCAAAGTGTCCTACCGAATGTCTAAGAACTAGTCAACCAGGTGAAATGTAAAGATTCATGAAGGTAGGCCAAGGTCCAAATTGAGGCTATAGCGCCGAAGGAAAAAAAATCAGTAGATTCTATATCTCAATTAAATTTCTGCAATTTATATTGCAGCTAACAAAATTCTTCCTAACCACAGCTGTAAGAACTTGAAATTCCATGTGAGCTACTAAAACCCCCTTCCAAATTCATTAACTCTCAGGATGGCATCTGTAAAGTTTTCTGAATCGTTGGAGAACACTTAAATTTCATTCACCCACCTATACGCTTTCATGGCGTAGTGCTTACTTAGTTAAGCACAGGGACAAATTTACCTTTTTTTTTTTAGTTCCGAAAGTCGAAACCACAAATTATGTCCCATCCATGAAAATCCATGGATTACGACTAAAGAATTTATAGCTTTACTTGTATAGAATTATTCAATAAAAATTTTTATAGAATCCAATATTCAGACTTCATATGGCCGAGTTCTAAAACGGCGTATATTTTAAAAACTGAATGATATAAAAATTCAATTTCTTCTGATTAAGGAAGGACTCCTTCGGAGTCCCTACGCAGTATTCTAATGATCCAATCAATATACAATGCAGCAGCTTATGCAGCTCAAGACTCTGCCCCTGCATAGCGGAGTGCGGTCCTCATTTTGAATTTGCTCTTCGTCCTCCATTTTCCTCGGCAAAAAAAAATTGCCTCGTTCATTCTACCCGGCAGAGTGCGTTAGTAATGAGGCAGGCAGCTGAACGCGTCCTGATTGGCGGGGAAGGAATAAATCATTCCACGAATAGAGGAGGTAATTTAAATAATACTATAGAAATAATGGCGCAATCTCGCCGGGGTGAAACTTATCTCTTCCAAACAGGTTCGCTTAACGATTCATCATATATGAGCCAGATGCACACATACATATAGGCCTAAGTATTCAAACGTCAGTCCGTCCGTCCCGCTCTCTTTCTCCCTCATGGAGAGGAGTAAAAAGAAAACGACGAATACAAAAAAAAAAAAGTAATTCTCTGGAGTCACAATGACAGAAGAAAAAAATGGTTGATTCTGCTGTTAAATGTTTAGAATCGGTTCCCAGTAAATGTCTGTTCGCATTCAGTTCATAGCCACTAGCTATACCGACTGCACTATCATAAAAGGAGTGTAAGAGGTAATATTGACGGAGAGATTCAAATACTTTCAATCTTGAACTCTTTAACTTGTTATAGAAATTAAAATTAGTTAGTTTTAGCCCCCTTGTTTCCATCCTCCGACCCCCGCACATATATGTAGGCCTGCACACGTATATAATTTCTGAATTTATGAATTTCCATGTCAATGTATCTATTTTAAAACGACCCAAAGTAGTTTCAGTTAAAGTTGCTACTAATGGGCCTACATTAAATGTATTTGAGATAATTTAATTGTTTTCTTCCTCAGACCATTGTTACTTCGGATTTTGAGAGATCACATACATACATTCTCATCGGAGTTTTCAAACGCTAAGTATATGAAAAAAAAAAGAATTTGACTTAAGAGATGGATAGTCTATAAGAATTAAAATTTTTGAAAATTTAATAACTTCGAATTTATAAAGTAGTTGCAAAATTACAAACTTCTGCAATTTTTATTTTTTTTTACA
This sequence comes from Cryptotermes secundus, assembly GCF_002891405.2. Taxonomy (NCBI): domain Eukaryota; kingdom Metazoa; phylum Arthropoda; class Insecta; order Blattodea; family Kalotermitidae; genus Cryptotermes; species Cryptotermes secundus. Next base: position 880,507 of record NW_019731574.1, on the reverse strand, counting down.
ATGAAAAATGACATTTTAAATATATAGTTTTGATGTATTAACATTTTCAATTTTTTTACATATCCAAAATATTTAAATACTTGAGATCTCCGAGAATGACCATCTTTTCCTTACATACACAATGCATCATTAAAAATGAAAGAAAAAAATGTCGAAATAGTTTAAAAATTTTGTAAAGCTATTATAATTTCCACATTTAAAACGTTGCAAATGACTTAAATTTCTTTGAGGTTTTCGTAAGATTCAAATTTATCATTTTTTAAATTTTTTTAATATTATTAGGACGTATTGAACATTTCTCACTTCTCGAAATTTTCGAATTTTTAATATTTTCGAAACTCTCTGTATTATTAGTTGCCAAAAAAAAAAGAAGTCTTCAAATTCACGATATCCCAGAACATCTTGAAACTGTTGGATCGTTACGTAATTTTTTGTTAAGATTTTCTCGAATAATACCTCTGTTCCATATGTTAGTTACTTTGAACTGTGCACATTTACATCCACTCCATTCCACGGCTTGCAACTGCTTCAGGCCCAAATCTTAAAATCCTTGAAGAGCTTCATTCGTTTCAAATGCACAGACCATTAAAACAGAGAAGATGCGTTGTGTTTACTCGTTTAAACGCGGTGCTATATGGCTAGGGCAGTCAGTTGCCCGCATTGTTTGACTTGCTTCCGCCACCCAGACAGAAAACAGTCTCTCCGAACCACGGGGCATATGAATATGTGAACTCTGGCATGCTTTTGTGCACACAACACAGAAACAATATCACGGCGTGTTCTCCTACGTTTTCATGCGGTAAATACCATGCAAAATTAAATGCTCGTTTCCGACGTCAGTTTAATGCAAGAACGGTCTGTACCAGGTAGTAAAACCGAATTCTTTCTTAGATTAAAGGTAGGAAACTGGGGGTGTTTTAGAACAGGGTGCTGAGGAGAATATTTCTATTTAGGAGAAGGGAGGTTACAGGAAGTGAACAGGACCTTCATAATTTGTACTCATCACCAAACATTATTAGTCTACTCAAGGGAGATGAGAGGGGTATGTAGCACGCATAGTAAAGAAGAAAAATATAAAGTTATGGTAGGAAAACCTTTTAAGCAAAGTGACCACTTTTAACGCCTAACCGTAGAGAGGAGAATAATATTAAAGTGGATCTCATAAAAATATGATGAGTGGATGTTGATTGCATTAATTTAGGTCAGGATTGTGACAACGGCAGTAAATATCTGGGTCACACAAATTGAGGGAATTTCTAGACTTCCGCTCCATGGAGTTAGTTAGGTATGCAGTTCATTGTTAAACACTGGCTAAGGTAATTACAAAATTATATCAATCTTGCAACATCACTTACATTAATGATGATTTGTTTTCCCTGGGAAATTCTTTTATAAAAATTTTCATAATTTCCTACGTGACTTGACAGTGAGAAAGGCAGTCAAATAAAACTTGCTTGGCTTATATTCTTACCCTGAAGATGGAGGCAGTACGTTCCTCTGAAATGTCAGTATACTTTTAACAGATTAGACAATATCATATTCCAGAAGGTCATATTTTTCATTTGTTGGTACATGTTATATTTAATAATATGCGAGGAAAACTTAACAGAACTATGGAGTATGGGTTCTGCACTGTGGTTCGAGTTGTAATGCACAAAAAAAAAAAGGCCGAAAATTTATACAAAGTCGCAAACACACTGGCAGATATGAATAGCCGCTGTCCGCCATGCAACATATTTTCAGCTCTTTTTTTTTTTCCAAAGGCTGTACATAAAGCGACAGAGAAATATATGTCTGCAATCCATGTTTCCATTCGCTTTACAAGTGGTGACGAACTGCGCAGGGAAAGTGAGCCAAACGACAGGAGAAAACAGATATATTTTACTATTCACATTTGCTAACGGATGCTGGAGAACGGTGAAAGGTAAAGCTGTCCCCTCTGCACTACGCCATGAAGGTGTATGGGGGAGTGGATGTATAGAGCCACATTTTCTTGACCTCGGCACTGGCTGGAGGTGAGTGGTCAGCTTCAAGCCACGGCCATTTTACCCCCGGGAAAAAAGCCTCTAATAAATGTTCATAAAATATTGGCAGTATTGTGAATCTAGATTTTCTTGTGGACGTAAAGCTCCAGCCTTTCTGCACTTTCGATACAGTATGGAAGTGAGTGATCAGCGTCATGCCCCGTCCGCTTTAACTCCGAGGGAAGAGCTCCATTATCACTGGATAAATGGATGGCTGGACCACAGAATCTATCTGGACATGAACGGGCGAAATAATACTGAGGATAGAACCTCAATTGTTCGATTATCTGTTCGTTGCCTAGTCACTGTACTGACTGAGCTACACGGCTCATGGATAATGGAAAACGTACCTGGCATAAAGAAGTGTTTGTGCCGAAACACAACATGACAGAATTGTTCAAAAAATTCAAACCATCCACGTATGTCTCTTCTTGATTCAAGAAACTGTAACATTAGTTGATTCACTACACGAATCCTAATACACGGCTAAGCTTCTTACTTCAATTTGGACGGCATCGCGGTTCGAATCTCGACCCAGAACACCGACTGACCACACACAGGATTTTCATGCTTTCCTTTCAGTACCTCTAGCCTAATATTTTGTTAGAATACCGATTATGTCTAAAACGTTTCCTTCCAGATCCTTTATAAACTATTACTGATTATCAAGAAAGCAGTCTTCTGTGATGTGGCGCCGTGTAGATATTGTTAACCGACGTTTCGGAGGAACGCATCGCCTCCATCTTCAGGGAAGAAGACAAGAAGAAATCCGCAAGCGAACCAGCGTGAGCAGGTGCAACAGACTGAGTCCAGTCGAGTAAACACAGCTGTATAAAACCTACACTGCTCCACATTCCAGGAGACTGCTCTCTTCATAGTCACCGTCATCAAAACCTCAAATCTTACATACTGCTGATTAATTATCCTTACCTCTCGAAGCTGTACATTTTAACTACAAACCGCGTCGTAGAGAAATCCAAGAGAAAACCAGGGTAGTTATTAAAGGGAACTGAACTGAAAAGTATGGCTTCTCCAGATTTCCGACAAACTGCGTCTTGAACACGAATATTTCAACGGAGTCTGTCCCCAGAGAAACGGGTTCCGAAGGCCAGACCGTTACGAACTGTTAGAGAACGAGTTTATGAGGAAAGTAAAGACGAAGTCGCGCTTGAGGAAGAAGCATTCAGTCGCAGTCACAATAAAACCAAAAAGACGGAATTTCGTTCGCTAATTACCATCCCCCTGAAGGCAAAATCGTCTAAGGTACAGTATTTCGATGCCTATGACACCCTCCAAGTTTGTCTGTCTAATTCCTGTTCAAAATGTTTGCGGAATAAATGTAAAAATTAGGCATGGCTTCATGTGGGATAAATTATGAACATATTTCACGCGGCAGCGCAGTTGGATGAGGCACTACGCTACAAGCCAGAATGTCGCGGATTCGATTCCCGATGAGGTAATTGGATTTTTTAATTGCCCTAATCCTTCCAGCCGCACTATGGCCCTGGGGTCGATTCAGCCTCTAACAGAAATGAATACCAGGGATCTTCTTGGGGGTATAGAGCGGCCGGCGCGTAAGGCTGACAACCTTAACGCCATCTATGAGCTGATTTTCTAGAAGATATGGGAGCCTCGACGTGTCACAACCCTATGGGCCTCCACGGCCTGTTACAGGGATAGCTTTACCTTCACATTAGCATAGCGCCAAAAGTTATAAGACAATAGCTGCAATGACCCAAACCCCATTTCTAACGATTAAGCGAGCGGTGGCCAGCAAGCGACTTGAATTTTAGTGTTAGCTTTCGATATAATTTTATTTTCACTCAGCGTTCATCGTGAATCCTTCTTGAGAAGACTATAGTGCAGATATTGTTAACAGACGCTCTCTGTTTTATGGTGACTTATTGTTCGTTACCGTGCTTACAAAAGTCCGCCTTGGAGCTCTTTCTAAAACAAATGAATCTATGTAGGATTTGAGGTCTTCACGAAGGCAGTTATGAAGATTAATTCCAGCAAGAAACCAGAGTGAAGAATGTGGTAAGTATATTATTCCATCCTGAAGATGGAGACAACATCCTCCTCCGAAACTTCTGTTGACTCAGTGGACTACATGACGTTATATCCCAGAAGACAAAACTCTTAAGCTGAATCTCGTTTCCTCCTGCTTATCATACACCTCAAAATAATAATGGCAACACTGTCCTCATATCTACACCTAATTTCCTTGATTGTCTCATTACTTCAGGGTTTAAGGCAGAAGCAAGTAGGCACTTCTCATATCCCACGCGCGTATTTCTTGCCTCTTTCATCTCATCCGCCATGTTTTATATATTTAGAGTGAACAAGAATTGTGAAGCTCCTGCTGGAGATGAGGTTATCACAGCGGTGTCTATGAATAGAACTGTCATGTGAGATGTGATCCACGTAATCTGGTAGTTCACCGAAGTTTCGGAAGAAAATTCTACCTCCATCTTCAAGGTAAAAGAGTGAACCAAGTAACCAGCCAGAATATAGCAACAATTATTGCTTCTCATTATGCATCTCTCTCCACTATTCTCCTCTCTCCTTTCTTTTGAACAAATATTCTCCCCAGTCTCCTTAAATGCCCTCACGCTGCGTTCCTTCCTTGTGATGACTGACCAGGTTTTAGGTACATAAAAATTGTAGTTTCGAATATTTAAACTTTTCATTTAAATTTAGAAAACGGGACACTTCGTTTAATTAAAAAAACGATGCGAGGCAAAATCATCCATGTGCTTGTTTAATCAAGCACAACGCCAAGAATATGTATGGAGGAGTGGAGGGACAGCTCAAGGTATTCTTAACCTCGGAACTACATGACGGCTTCACGTCCCAACCACTTTCCTCCTGGATAAGAGCCCCCGGAACCCACCGGATAGAAGGGCAGAAAAATAATCTTTTCCCTGCTGGCAATAGAATCCCGATTTCTTGGCAGTCGAGCCCGTAGACTGCAGCTATACTGACTGAGCCATCGAGACTCTCAAGTAGACTAATGCATTTTCTTTAATAAGCAAATATTTATCCAACATTTTTCTTGCTGTGCAAGTTTGAATATTTTAATTAACAAGAGGGCGGGGCCCTGAATGGGCTGGAAGAGCCAATGAAGAAATGGGCTACAGGCTTCTTGCTGGTTTTTAGCGTGGCCTATCCTTCAGCAGAGAAGATGAAGACTGCAAGTCTCTCTCCTCTGAAACGACATTAAACTTGTACAAGAATTTACGGCGTCACATCTCTTCACAGTCCGAAACGTAAGAATCTCAAATTCGACAATGTACTTACGGTTACACTGTGACATTTTGAGTTAAATTAATGTGACCTGAAGATGGAGGCAACAAATTCCTCCGAGACGACGGTGTCGAAAATACCGAGCTACACGGTGTCATAACCCAGAAATTCGTAATACGAATCATCACAAATGTGAAAGCCTTACATATTAATCTAGCGATATCTACAGATTACATACTACAGCTCCGAGCCTGTTATTTGGTTCTCATGTACAAATATATATTCAAGGCAAATTTAGTATTGAATTTCTCCGTAGCTACTGTTTGTATTGACAGACACCACAGAAAACAATATTTAACTTGCTTCAGGTCGACCCTTCCAGACTTGTAAAGGAATCTTATTTGTACAACTTCCCCGCAGTCGGGAATCAATACTTCCATTTCAGATATAGGCTACATTTCTGCAACTCAGTTAACTTTGCAGATATATTTAGCGTCATAGCACTGAAGCCAACACATCTGTCTTTCGTTTTTATCTGAGGAATTGACGGGATCATTTTAACAACTGAACAGAGAAGAGATTGAGCAATAAGAAAAATCGTCCCTAATTTACTATCTGTTGGGTCTGGGGTTAGGTGAGTATTAAAATTGGACGCCATATAGTTTGGTACATGGATACTAATGTTTCTGGGGTAAACCCACTAAGTTCTATGAAATGTTTCAGTAAGAGTACAAGGTTGTTTTGCAATATCCTTGCTGTATTTTGTAGATAAAGTGAAAGAATTAATATTTGTCTCTAAGCGTAATTAATTACACCCTATTCCAATATAACGTATGGAAGAGTGGAGGTATAACTCCAATATTCTTGATCTTGGCACTAAATGGAGATGGACAGCTTCACACCCCGGGCTCTTTACTCCCAGGGAAATCGCGTCCAGTGTCCATTGGATAGGAGGCTGCAATGCCCTTTGGGCTGGTCTAGACGCTATGGAGAAAAGACAAATCTTGAAGAAAGCAGTCTTCTGGGATTTGGCACCGTGTATATGTGGTGTTAACCGACGTTTCGGAGGAACGTATCGCCCCCATCTTCAGGGTAGAAGAAACAGTATAAGAATTCTGCAAGCGACAACACCGTGAGAAACTGTAAAGCACAGTCTAAAGTGTACCTTAGAATGACTGCACATATGCTAGTCACTGCATGAATCATAGGCATACATAATAACCTGGATTGCAAGACTAGGTACCCTTTGATTTCAAATGTAACGCAGGGACTGGATCTCTCCTTTAACATCAGCTTCATCCAGAGTGTTTACTGTAAATCAGTTCTGACCGCTTGTCCTACGCACATGCATAAACTGGCACAGTCAAGGTGAGACAGAAGGCTTATGACATTCGTCATTGACGTAATTTCAGATTACAAAATTTAGCACTTTTCATATTATTTTATTGTTTATTATCTTTCCGTCCGCAAATGTAACATTTTCCCACTTACAGAGGCATTTGCATCCCCCAAACTGAAAACGGTCAGTGTTAAAAGCACTTTACCTTTTTTGCATTGCGACATATGTCCGTTATACTCGTACTATTGTGTTAAAACTGGGAGATTACCCCTGCATTTTGTTGCGGAATTTGTCCCACATCAGTAGGACTGATGCCGCACATGCGCGACACGGTGGACGAACTAGTAATCCAGGCCATTGTACGCTCTAATCAAACTAATACGTGTAAGCATAAGTTTTGCAAAATAAACAGTTAATCCTGGAAAATTTCGAGAACTAACTCTTCCATGACTTCAGTATAACACCTGGACAATAATACTGTGACATGCAGATCCACTACTAAGTAACAACTAGGTAAACATGCTACAGTACAACAGCCTTTGCTAAGGAACAGCTCTGTGAACACATTGTTTCTCTGGCAACAATAGAACACGGTATTATTATAACAACGAATTGTCAAGCATTGACGCGTTGCATGACCATATGTTATGTAGCAGATCAAGAACGAGCGAGCAGTCGTCTCTTTAAGTGTGTCGTGTATATGAGTGTAGATAATGTTTTGACTTGAATATCTGAAGTTGTTATACTGCATAAAGGAGACGGTTTACAATTTATTCTTTGTGTGTGTCATTCGTGGGGGATGGTGTTAAATCTTTGGTCTCAGCGTATAATTCGATCAATATAAACTAAGATGGAATTGAAGAAGTTAACACTACAGAAGCTTGTATAACGATGAGACTTCCTGTTGAAAACTCAACCGATGTTACACTAATACTTTATCGAATATTACTTAATTCAAGTACAGAGTGATTCTAAATTATTGTCGGGGTTTCCGTTTATAGGCAACGGAAACCCCGACAGACAATACTTTACAATCAGTCTGTATAAAGTAGATAATTTTAGTTTTATCTTCCTGAAATTTGTGATCTACTAATTCGTAACTCCTCACTGCATAGCTGTGTGTCACTATATGTCCCACCATAATGTTATATTTCAGCATCCTGTTGCACTGTGCGAACGGCTATATTGGCCGACTAACACACAACAGGACTCCCGCTCTAGCAAGAACATTCAAAGCAGCCACAACCAACAAACCAAACAAAACCAAAAGCAACCACGTGTAAACCACGGACACCCAGATAAAACTGATGGTAACCCACATAACCTAACTAACCAGGGGAACCTAAAATAGGAGTAAAGAAAACCGCATTACATTGGGCAGCAGAATCCTTGTTCACAACACCTGAAGATGGCCAGTTAGGCCGAAATATATAGTGGCCAATTAAGGAATACGAAGACACAATAGTGAAGACGTTGAACATAGACTGCACAAAAGCTCTAAAAGTCAGAACTATATCCCACATGCCCTGACATTCAAAACTTTGTATTTTGCCCTTAGATGACATTTGCCCTCAAGGCTTTGTATGTTTCACAGGATAAACAGCGATTATCTCCCTAAATATTATTAATCAACTGGTCTCCCGTGATGGAGGTGCACTGATCGAACCCGGGCCGCCGCGATGGGAAGCCAGCGACTAACCGATTCAGCTATGGCGCTTTATGACAGTAGTTAGTTAGTTAGTTAGTTA
>NW_019731574.1:829819-871797 GCF_002891405.2 Cryptotermes secundus | reverse complement strand
CCTCCGCCGGGTATTTGAACCCGCGTACTACGAGTCATGAGGTGGGTACATTACCTCTAGACTACGGAGGCCGCTTTTATGACAGTAAATAAGTATAAATAGAAATCTTGTGTTGAAACTTATTTACATACTAGTATATTTAAAATCAAAAAATTCAGAACAGATATTATGGACAGACATGGGGACATAAAGTATGAAGTATAACTACCTGATGAAGAGAGATGTTTTAGATGGCGCTAAATATACGACAGATATTTCTAAATGTGGGAGTCTCGAAAGCGGATAAACCTAAGACTCCACTATCGAATCCACTGTATTAATGAATGTCAAATAAAAAGTTTTAATTCTTTAGTAATATTATTTATTCATTTATAGGCAAATTTGATATATAAACAAGGAGCGGAGCCTGAAAATGTTCGAGTGCACGCCAGGCGCGGGGAAAGCCGTAACCGGGTTACACTCCTCACGTCCCACAGAGGAAGATACATAACATACAAAACCGTGTTTCACAGGAATTTATTTTTACTGTAAGGAAGTAAAATGATTCTAGTAAGTTCATCATTTTTAGAGTTTTCTGTGGTACTGTCAGATCGGATTACAGGACCTCCACTGCCTTGAACTTTTGTCTGTAGACAAAGAGGGAAGAGAACGTGAGAGATACTACACAGGGGGGAGTAGAGGATTAAAATGATTTTTTTAAGAAATGAATTGTGAAGGTATTGTCTGGATCCAAATGGATCAAGATATTATAAGGTATAGACCATTGCTACGCAACGACTCGGTAAATACATCCCTGCGGGAGCCAAACGCGCGCAACAATAGGAGGTCTATTTCTAGACAACGGATCAGTAAATGCGCCTAAAATAATATGGGACAATAGAAGACGGGATTTTCCGTGGGGTCCGTCTGGAGGCTATATAACAAGAAGTCTAAGGGAGCAGTTAGTTGTCGTGTATTGGTTCGAGTTCTGGAGATGACGGCCGAAGTTTATTGCGAAGAAATTGCAAGAAATCAGTTAGGCGGTGCAAAGAAGGCTTCAAATATGATTTGAAGTTACAGTGAGACGGCTATAAATCCGTTACCAGGATATGACTAGTGAAGACTGAGAAACGTAGAGGGTGTGTTATTGTGAACTGAAATGTGTAGAACAGTGATAGCGCTGTAATTGCATGTAGTCCCGAGTTGTGTGAATAAGGTGTCAATAAATTCAATTATACAATCCAAAACCCGTCTTATAAGTCACACACGCACACCCCTCCCAACACGTGACAATATTTTGTAGTTATGGGTTACTGTTGAATATGACAATGAATTTTAGGGTTCAAAAAATGGCAGGAAAATTATCTACCAGGTCAACGTCTGTTAGCTTCTCACGAAGTGCTCTATTCCGTGGATAGATATATTTTTGGTTTAGTTAAAACCTCTGTCAGTATTTCAAACTTTACAGCATTAAAGGGTGTGTGATTAATGAATAGCAAATTTGAAACGGTGTGGAAGGAAGTGGTTGTGGCCTAATTGAGGTAATATTCTGGACTTTTCTTGGAAAGACTGAAGGAACGCATTTCTCTCGCAGAGTAAATTACAACTTAATGTCATTTTATGGGCTTTTGTTTCCGATACTTTTCTTCGGTTTGCAATGAACGTACGCAAATTAGAAGAACACAGAATGTCGGCTCACTAGAGGGCTTCTAGTGCTTTCATCTAGAATTTTTTTTTCCTTGGCAGTACAGCCCCAGTGGGCCTAGGCCTACCTCCATGAACTTCTCCGTTCACTTCGGAGTTTCTAGATCTTACACATTCGGTAGGAGTCCTTGGGCGTTTCACCTAGAATACTGATGGTAAAATAAAGTTCCTAGAAATATATATATGAATGACTGCAAGGCAGTTATGTACAAACACAAAATACAGTATATAGGGTCCGAACGGCAGTGCAGAAATAGTTTCAAATAATATTATATTTAAGTACAAAAACTGTTAATAACAGTATTTGATGGGTACACGTTTCCACAATAAATTGAAGGACCAATCAGTATGACGGCTGGACGAGAGAAGTGAAGAGTCACGGATGAAATCAGGTTGTTTGTATATTGAAAGTAAGAAGATATTCTGTGGCCAAAACATCTCAGATGATACGTAGTGACGTCAATGATTAAGTCATAATTAGAGAGTTATTTGTTTAGCTATCTCATTTTCAAAATAAGACGAGGAAAAGGACACGATATAAGAGCTGTTCCACACAGAGCAGGTTCCTTCTACAAGATCGCCTACTCAGGAAGTGACGTAACCTCAGATATAGTGTAGGCGCAGAATAACGCCGTGAAGGAAAGATAAATTCAATTAAGTTCTAATTTACACCTGCCGCGCATGCGTAATACCTCCGATGTTGTGGTATGGGTTCTCAAGTAAGCTACAATTACATTCAGAATCAGGAACGTTCCGGAGAAATGCGCTGCTTACATCTTCAGGGTAAAAAAAGAAACTGGGTGTGGAAAAATTTATCCTGATATGAAGGGGGGCAGAACCATTACTGTGGACTGTACAGGAGACTGGGAAGTGACATATAGGCACAGAAGGAGGGGTGGGAGGAAATGCAAGAGGGGGATAGAAGGTGGGTAAGAGAGGATGAACAGGAGTACAGAGCAGATGCCAAAATCTGGTCCATTTGAATGGTAGAATGCTCACATTACGTAAAGAACCTATATATATATATATATTATACGTATATATATTTCTCTGCTAGTGTGCTGGCGCTCCAGAGTTTCTCATGGTATTACTCAGCCCCTTTTGACAAATACAGGGATCGTGCCTTAATTTAGTCCACGACCGTTTCCTTTCAAATCTCTTCACTTAATCATTCATCTATCATTATCCCATTCTACGTCATAGAGTGTAGCTACTGACAGCATTGTAAAATAACAGACAAAAGAAGGTCAAATACTGTAAAACGTAATTTTAGTTCAAGTACATGATAGGAAAACACAGTGTGTAAAAGAACAAGTGCCGGGCCAGGCGAAGTGACGAGTTATGTTATTGCCTGATATTTGTTTAATAATTACTGACGTCAAATATAAAAAGAAAATAGTAAAAACTTAATTTTACTCTTCAAATAAATTTAAAGGAATTATTCATAAAGGAAATACAAGAAGTCAACTCTTTTACAGAAGCTGAATTATAAAAGAATATCATCTATCTAATTTTTGATGGTATATGACATTCTAACTTAACCTGAAAATGCAATTTCTTGCACACAGTGTCGTCACGGTGACGAGTCCCGAACAGAAGACTGCGAAATGCCTGTAGTGCCGGTCTCAAGTCCTCCTTTTGTCTGGGCCCCAAGTAGGGCAGCAGAAAAGCAATTGGAACCTGTGAACCTATGTAAGTCCGTGAATATCAGGTTCCAGTAGGGACAGGAGAGTCCGGCTTCACTGAAACGGTGTGAGGATCATCGCGTAAACATTTTCTTTGCTTCTCAGAGCTGCTATGTAAACTTTAAAAACTCTTGTCTTGCCCCTCTTAACAACATCCTGTTTACTTAGCAAACATTTCCAGAGTCATAGAATGTATAAAGTTGTTATTAGATTTATGAGACCGCCTCTATGGTCAAGTGGTCAGAGTCTCTGGCTACAGATCCAGAGGTCTGGGTTCGATTCCCGGTGCTATCAGATTTTCTGAGAAATAGTAGGTCTGGAACGGGGTCCACTCAGCCTCGTGAGGATAATTGAGGAGCTACTTCAAGGAAATAGCGGCTCTGGTCTACAATACCGAGTTTAGCGGCCGTAGGGATCTGTTGAGCTGACCGCGTGACACCCTCTATCCGCAAAAATTGGCACTAACTTCGCTGACAAGCGGCGGTTGCTCGGTCGGTATAGTTCGCTTGCGGACTAAAACCATGGAGTTTGTTTTTTAGTTTTATTAGATTTATGGAAATATGATATATGCTATTTAGAATGCAAGGGGAAAAAATATTTCTCTTCTTAGCGTAGTTCAGATCGTCCCTGTTGGCCACGTAACCTCATAACCAATGGGTACCGGGGTTTGTTTCCTGAGAGGTAAAGAGGCTGGGGCTTGAATCTCATCACTTATACTTATGTAGTGCAGAAGTGAGGAGCTCACGTTGATACAATTTCATTTCCGGTACACCATCGTGGCGTAATAATTAAACACACAGATGCATTTCAAAGCAAACAAAAAACAAACTCCATACTTTTAGTCCGCAAGCGAACTATTCCGACTGAGCGACCGCCGTTTGTCGGCGAAGTTAGTACCAACTTAGCGGAGAGAGGGTGTCGCTTGGTCAATGTAACGAATCCCCACGGCCGTTAATTTTGGTTCTCTAGACCGGAGCCGCCATTTCCTTGAAACAGCTCCTCAATTATCGTCACGAGGCTGAGTGGACCCCGTTTTAGAACCATTACTTTTCAGAAAATCTAGTAGTGCCGGCAATCGAACCGGGGCCCTCTGGATCTGTAGCCAGGAACTCTGGCCACTAGACCACAGAGGTTAAATGTTCCCTTTATTTCCTAACTTAACTGCTATCTCCTCAGATATTTCTTTTGAGCCATGAATTAAGTTAAATGTAAGAAAGACGAGTTTGGTGCGTTATACTCGAATTTGTAGGTTCTTCCCAATATTTTCAGTGTTCTTCTGTCAGGAAGTAGCTGTTTTCTCTGTCCAAAACAACCTTCCGTGTACGACATACGTTAACTAGGTTAATTTAAGGAAGAAATGTCCTCAGTGTTTAACGAGTTTGCCTGTATGAAAATTTTGCTTCTTATCCTACACTTAAAATAGAATCTAACAGCTCTTAATGACGATGTAACAAATCTAAGTCATCACGTGATGATGATGAATTCTAAGAGACGTTTCTGACACAGTATAATACAGGTCACACCTGAAGCACACATTCAGTGTGTGGTCAGAAAGCAAAGTAGAAGGGGTACTGACTGGTAACTGACGTGCAGAGAGAGAGAGTCCTGTGATGGACAGACTCAGGGTCGACATGTACCAGAATGCATAAGTTGAAATTCTCATGGATCAATGAAAGGACGCCAGGTCCATTGCATCACACGAAAACCACGCTTTTCCAAGGAAATTAGATTTATTTCTGCGGCGTCATGGAAAAGAGGGTTATTATTGTTTTTATTGCTAGTGGGGGTGGGACTAAGTCCCTTGTACTGCGGCTTCTTCTGGCCTGTTGTACCAGCCCCAGATGATACGTGAGGGTGATTGTGGAGCAATTTGTGGAATGAAGATTGGCAGGGGAACCGAAGTACTCGGAGAAAACCTGCCCCAGCGCCACTTTGTCCACAACAAATCCCACTTGACCAGACCCGGGATGGAACCCGGGCCGCCGCGGTAAGAAGACAGCGACTAACCGCTTGAGCTATGGCGAGGCCCTGAAAGAGGGTTAAGTAAAAAATCAGACTAAACACGGCATCTGGAAATTTGCGCGCTAGTAAATTAAAATAGTATTCATAATGTAGCGTATACAGTCATTGCTAAGCAACGACGGCGAGATAAGGTGAATAAAGAGCGATATTTTCTAGGCAACGGTTGGGTAAACACGTTTCCGCTGCAACGAATACACATGAAACAATAGAAGAACTGTGTTTTCTATGTGGTCTATGCAGAGAAGTTATAATCAGGACAGTTATAATTAAGTTGTTCGATTGAGTTCTGTAAGGGACGCTGAGAAGTAGTGGCGCAACAATTAAGTTGACAGTTCAGTTGTGGAGTGTTAACCAGCGGGCAACTACGTGACCATAGAATCTGAAGAATCTCCATTGTTAGGATTCGCTATCAAGCAACGACTAGTGAAAACACTGCAGGCTGGAGAAGGTTCAGGATTTAGTTATTTGTATTTACGAACTGAAAGTGGTGAATAAATCTATTCACCAATCCATACCCCGTCTACAGTCACAATAGTATAACGGACAGTCGGATAGCTCAGTCGATATAGCGACGGGATACTGGCTGGATGTTCTGGGCTTGATTTCCGGCGGTGCAAGCTCTACTCCACACCTTCCAGGCCGACTCTGGGGTCCAAACAGCGTCCTATCAAATGGGTATAGCAGAGGGATGTGACGCTGAAAACTCATCTAAATCAAGTGCCGAGGTCAACAGTGCTGGAGGTATGCCTCCACTCCCCCATACGCCTTCATGTCATAGAGCTTAACTAGTTGAGCACAGGGACAGCTTTACCTTTTATCTTCATTCATATTGCAACATTTCCATGCCATAGAAGCGTGGATTTGAGTAGAAACACTTAGTAATTTTATCGGCGTCCACATTCAGGGTAACAGCGAATGTCAGCTAAATTTGGCTCCACTCACAAATGCGCAGTGTTGCCAGATAACCTGAATTAATAAAACGAAAGCGAAATGCGAACTGTTGCCAGCCTTCACAAATTATTCAAATACACTCGCAGGCTAACGGTCAGGCCTTTTGGCAGTGATGTGAAAATCGGTGTCACAAGCAAGGGCTGTCCAAACACACAGCAGTCTTCCAAAAATCTGGTCATTCTCTTCAAAAATGCTTCGAGAATTATTTATTGAGGCTACTTCAGATTTCGAATCTATACATTAAACTGTTTTGGTAAAAACGTTGATATCTGCTGACAGCCAGAGCTGAGTGTTCTACCAGACACGGCGTCACATACAAGAGGACAGTAATCTTATTATTTCCTTGACGAGTTATGGATTTTTGAATTAATGAATGTATGTACGTATAAGGGATGGGCCATATTAATCCGGCCCATGCACTGCCACCTTCAGTGATTATTGTGCTTCCCATTTGATTAACCCTTTATTAATCCCACACTTCGGGTGAACTGTAGGACCCTATTTATGGGAGCGTCACAGTAGTCACTCGGTTCCATAAAGAACTGGCCCAGGTGACGAAATCTTAAATAAGCTATGGCCTCACACTCACATGGGGGGGGGGGTTGATTCATCTTCTTCTACACACCCCTTCGTAAGTGGGATCATCTGCCTTCTTGAAAGTGACGTCATATAGTCCAGTGAAACATAACCACGTTTCGGAGGAACGCACCGAATCCAGCTTCAGGACCTAGGGGTAAGTCTATCAAGAAACCAGCACGAAACAGGTAGCAAGTAAGGTGGAGGTGAGATGTTCCCTCAAAACCAGCGGTGGACTTCACCCAGACTACACGGTATTGTATCGCGGAAGATAGAATTCCTCGCAGTTCTCTCTGTGAAAACCTCAAATCCAAATTATCAGTCTCATATTTGTCAAGAATAATTGTCTCTTTCTTGGCTGTTCCTCCGACAAAATTATGTGTGTCTCTTAGCCCGCAATCCGTACATGTTTAGCCCACTGTAACTATCTTCAAAACAATAGTTATCTGTGGAAGCCTAGGAGTTGTACTTTATGTAATTACGTGACATGCCTATTTAATTTAATCATTTTAAGGTCAGAATGTTATTCTGAGAATTATATTTTCAACATCTATAATTTACATTCCTCCTTCAACGTAAATTGTTACTGAATATATTAACACTATCATTTCTTCCTTTTTACATATAAATATAAGGATGCGTATATTAGATAGAGCGCTGACCGATCTTCAGTCATGGAGCTGAGCCCTTCTGGAGGAGCCGCCAATTGTGCAGCTACTCAAGAACTTCCTAACATTTTATGGAACCCGAAGGTTCATTACCGTGTTCACAAGAGCCCTCCACTGGTACCTCTTCTGAGCCAAATCAATCCAATCCATACCATCCCATTCTATCTCTCTAACATCCATTTTAATATTTTCCAGCAATCTATGTCTTGGTCTTCCCAGTGGTCTCTTCCCATCTGGCTTTCCAACCAATATCCTATACGCATTCTTTTTAACCCCATTCGTGCTACGCGCCCTGCCCACCTCATTCTCCTTGAATTAACCGATCTTATACATGTAAAGATAACATTATCTCAAAAGGGGATACCTGTCAAGGTACACGTAAGAGGAAATGACTTGAGGAAATGGCATATGCAAAGCAATTAATTCATCGATTCAATGAATGAACTTTAAACTGATCACCCTGTATATATACTTGATAAAGATGTAAATTAGTCGGTGTGAAGAAATGATATTTCCTTACATAGGAAAGAAATATGATTAATCTCACACCCAAAGCAAAGACATGAAGAAGCATACTCGTACTTCCGTGAAAATTGGCATACAGCAATATTTTATGCCATTTTTATAGAAGCGAAGAAAAGTATAACTTGTAAGAACAGGTATGGCATTTTCGAGAAATATATCGTACGTAGGTGGCACGGCTATTTGTTGCCAAGCGTTGTTACTGGCGAGTTGAGAGGGGAAAGGGGGGGAGGGTGCCCATGATCTACTGCTCCGGGCTACAGGCAAGGAAGGGATACATCAAGAGTGTATTCTCGAGGTCCAACCTGCCTGCAATAATGGATTACGGACATTCAATGCAACACATCCAATTTATAGGAGAGGCCTGAAAACTGGGAAAGACGCCCCAGCAGAAAAGAAGATATGGCCAGAAAATCATAATTCCTGTCTGAAATTTCTTTTTTATGCAGACTGATTTCGAAAATACACTATATGTTTGTATATTCTGGGTACTGTCAGTAAGGGATGGCTTCCGACAATACAGCAGCAACTAGATATGTTTGCTATTGTCATTAAACCCCCCACATTTTATTTATTTCTCTCCCGCTTCCCGTTTCGACGCCATGACCACCTGTGAAGCAGTCTCTCTACACCTGCATAACAATGTAGGAGTTCTGGAGCAAGTTCCAGTCTTCTAGTGACTTAGTTCTGCTTCTAAGTAACCTCATATGCATCCAGTTACTAAACAAAGGAGTAGTATGTTTCGGAGGAACGTACGGTCTCCATCTTCAGGGTCGAAGGGTATTTTTTTTTAAATTCGCTAATGGGGGGTGGAGTCCAGCTGGGTCCACTCGGCACGGAGGCCACTGATTGGACTATTGTAGTGTGCCCCGGGTGATTATGATGATGGAGAATTTGGTGGAATGAAGATTGGCAGGGGATACCGAAGTACTCGTAAAAAACCCACCCCAGCGCCACTTTGTCCACCACAAATCCCACTTGACCAGACCCGGGATCGAACCCGGGCAGCCGCGGTGTGAAGACAGCGACTAACCGCTTGAGTTATGGCGCGGCCTTGGGTCGAAGGGTAAACCAAGTAAGACATTAGTTACATAGCTATTGCTACTTTCTTGGTAGGCTTATTCTTCGACTGTGAAGATGTAGGTGACAAGTTCTTCCGAAACGTCGGCGGACATTACTGAACTATATGGCGTGACAAACCATAAGATCACACTCTTCAAACTCACTCAGGGAGAGTGGGTGTGTAAAATGTTCTCGAAAGTTTCGGAGAAGTATACTGGCTCCATCAGCAGGATAAGAGTAATGGGGACTAAAGGTAAATGGGTTATATGGGAACACGTCAAGGATCGAACTTCACAGTGAAGAGACATTCGACTTGTTGTACGAACATGAAGAATATACGTTCTTACGTAACGTCACGAATGGTTTTGCGTTATGATACGGCGAAATAATCTAGCAGAACCCCCCCCCCTTGGCACTACAGCCCCAGTGGGCCTAGGCCTACCTCCATGAACTTCTCCAATCTAGCAGAATAGAATGTAAAATTTCCACGAGTCCAGGAAATCTCTGAGGGCGCTGAAGGGCTGCAACCGACTTTGGGTGTCGCTGTTTATAGAAGAAACTTGAAAATATCTTGATTCGACGCGTCATTATTGGTAAAGGTCACTTTTCTAGAATTTGGTTCAAAATTCGCGATGGAGGTGATGACAGAAAGGAAACTATTTTATGGTGGAAGTTGTGCCTCTTCTTGTGAGCTGAATCCTCAGGAAACCTCGAGACCGGAGACCTGTCGTTTACTGCAGGATCCTAAGAACGGAGAATTTACAGGAGGCACAGATAATGTTCAGCCATGTCTCAACCACAGACTTCGTGATTGAATACACGCTAATTGTTTGAAGCGTAACACTGAATAATATTTAAAAATTTAGTTCTTACCTCACAGAAAACGAAGACGCGTTACTGGGCAACGACGAGGTAAAGACATTTCCGTGATAACGAATACACAGGCAACAATGGGATAACTTCCGTTGCTATGCAACGCGCTGTAAATACAATGGACTAAGAGGCGTTTTATGTGATTCGGTTATATCCATTGCTGGGCAACGGATGTGTTTTCTATGGGTCTGCCTCGAGACTATAAAAATAGTCTAGTCGTAAATCAGAGTAGGTCGTAGAATGAGAACGAAGATGAAGCGAGTCCAGTTCAGTCCAATCCTAGGGATTTGTGAAGTGGGTAGATAAACGGTAACGCTATATTTGATTGTGATTAAGAGAGAATGTTCAAGAAGGCGTTTAACTAATTAAGCGCTACGTCATGAAGACGTATGGGGGAGTGGATGTACAGAGCCATATTTTCTTGACCTGAACACTAGTTGGAAGTGAGTGGTCACCTTCACGCCCCGGCTGTTTTACCCCCTGGGGAAGAGCCAACGGTATCCATTGGAAAGGAGGCTGGGTGTGTCCCAGTGCCTGTTTGAACGCTGTGGAGAAGAAGAATGCTTGACCTAACAGGGACTCGAACTCCGATTCCTCGGTGGTCCAGCCGTTAGCCAGTCGCTATATCGACTAAACTATCTTGATCATTATTAAAGTTTCGAAGGAACAGCTCTCGAACCTGAATATGGAGGAAGCAGTTTTATCCTTAACGCTGGTAACAGTCTGCCCAAACAACATGGCGTCTAGTCACAGGCCGTAAATTTCAGTTACAATGGTTAATTATTTATTGATGAGAAATTTTCGGAGTACTTCACAAACAGCAACGACCGTCATTTGTCTAAAAATGAAAGAGCAGTCTGCCGCCATGTTTATTTTAGAAATCGGTACACTGGGATGTAAACACATTCGGCGCGGTTTCTGCCAACATCAATTTGTGTCTACACTCCTCCCCCCTCCATCCTCATATAAAACTTATACTTTTTCCCCTTCCTCTTTTGTTCCCTCAAATTGTCTGCTCTTTGGTCCACCCACTACATCTTTTATAAGCAGAACATGAAACCCTACCCTTCTGTTCCCTCAACCTTCCCTTCCATATACTTACTTTTGTCTCCAGCTCCTGGTTAGCGTGTCAAGGGAGACAAAAATCCCACTCTTATGAATTTTTAACAAAACACCGAAATGTAAGACAAGCGGTGAAATTGCCCGTTCGTAATATCATTGTACTTTGTGTACCTACAGTTCTTAGAAAATCAAGACACCCAGTTCTGAAGGAAGTGTAGATAGAAATTGTAAATCTTTTAAACAAATATCTTCACGTGGAACACGTGTAAATATGCTTACCGATTCATCGTTTATTTGAGAAATGAGATTATATTTTGTCCCTTTTGATTTGCCTATTTATTTTTTTTCTCTCCCTTATTTGTTCTTATTCCTTTTGTGTACTTCGTTTTCAGTTTCCTCTTCCTTCTTCAAACCAAATATCTCCCCAATTTTTCTCTCACCTTATTCGTCTCCTATTCCAACTTTATTTCCATCTACTTGTAAAATTTTCAGACCGAGAGGATGAGTTTACATCGACATCAAACGGGGCGAGTTTGGAAGATTTCTCTCTCAGTCTGTCCCCCATTCGTATGACGTCATGTTTGCACGGTTTTATTATTCAAGTAGAAAAATATCAGTAATTCCCTAAGTTTAATATTTAGTTGATCCTTTTGGTCCGCCTCTGTAGTCTAGTGCTCAGAGTTCAGGGCTACAGATCTATGGATCATGGGTTCGATTCCCGGCGCTACTACATGTTCTAAGAAGTAGTAGGTCTGGAACGGGGTCCACTCAGCCTCGTGAGGACAACTGAGGAGCTATTTCAAAAAACAACGGCCGTGGGGATCCGTTGCGCTGACCACGTGACACCCTATATCTGCAAAAGTTGGCACTAACTTCGCCGACAGTCGGTGGTCGCTCGGTCTGTATAGTTCGCTTGTGGACTACAGGCCACGGAGTTTGGTCCTTCCTTGTATAGCCTGCTACAGGCATAAAGAATTTGGATTCTGCAGTTTTAGTCTGAATTTTCTGCCACTCTTTTGTTTGTTTGCCCCAAAGTTTGGACCCATATATAAGTACCGGTATCAGCATGGCTCTCGAGAACAGTGATGTGGCAGTCAGCTGTTAACCCAGTCTTGTAAAAGTCAGTTATAATCAGACTCCTCGAAAGAAGTGCAGATGAATAAAAGAAGAGAACTAAAGAAATAAACCGATTGATGTGTGTAATAAACCGATATG
Source organism: Cryptotermes secundus (assembly GCF_002891405.2). Classification (NCBI taxonomy): domain Eukaryota; kingdom Metazoa; phylum Arthropoda; class Insecta; order Blattodea; family Kalotermitidae; genus Cryptotermes; species Cryptotermes secundus. The sequence goes on along the minus strand of NW_019731574.1, from coordinate 859,478 downwards.
ACGAACACGGGAGAATATAAATTCGAAACTCATGCATTTCTAAAATTTGTATGCTCCCTTACTGTAGCAACCAATCCTGTTGTTCATGAAGACACAAGTTCTAAGCATTTCGAGAGATAGTGAATATTTCTGTTTGTAAAATCCTACTCATTCTCCTTCTCTTTCCACCATTCCAACTTTCCATTGGTTATAAAATCTGAGTTGCCAATATTTCTGTTGCCATACCTTTTCTTTCGCATGAAACGTAAATCACGTGACTGTATACGGGGATAGTTGTGCGTTTGCTGTTCAAGTTCAATAAAACTTTGTTTCGCAATATATGTCTTATGTTTCACGAACTGGTAAATATACCTGAAAACAACGGGCAAGAGGAAACAGCGATGGGAGAGCTTGTCAAAACATGGCGAAGGTTAGCCTGCACTTACAGGCTTCAGTTTCTATTACGCTCGTGCAATAATGAATAACAGGAAATTATGTGGAATCCTTCTAAGAACAGAATAAAGGACATGCTAAAATAGTTTCATGGAGCTGAGTCCTTCAGGATTAATAGTTACTTAGCTGCTTAAGAATTTTTACGGGCACCGAAGTTCATTACTGTGTTCACAAGAGAACATCAATGGTCATTATCCTAAGCCAGATGAATCTAGTTCAGAACATCCAAACGCAAATCTTTAGTATCAATTTTTGTTCTATCTTCGTGTTTAGGCGCACGTCTTCTTGGTGGTTTCTGTGCTTTAGGTTTTCTCACAAGAACTTTGCATACAGGTCTCTCGCGTGTGTACTACATGCCCTGCCCATCTCATCCTCCTTGATCTCGTAATACTGTTTGCGAGGAGTACGAATTACAAAGTTCCTCATTACGGAATTTTCTACAGCCTAATGTCGCTTCATCCCTCCTCCGCACCCTGTACTGAAACACCCTCAGTCTGTAGTCTTCCCTTAATACGACAAACTAATTTTCATGCCAGAAAGGAACTAGGATATGTTGAACTCTGAACTTTAAATACGTTCACGGATATTTGATAATAATATTATAGGTTCGGTTTGTGTAAAAATTTAAGCTTTTCCCGTGACTTAAACAAATGGTGCTCAGAGGGATATAAACCTCGTTTAATATTATACTTAAGTCAGAGAATCCTTATAGTAACCTCTGTTTGAACCAGTTACTTCATCATTTCAGCCAGTAGCGTTACTGGCTGTTAAAGTAACGGCACTGTCATGTGGCAGTAACAGCAAAACATCTGCTACATTATGTACCATACATAACATGACCTCAGACTGCAATAAATTCATTTGTATGGATAAGAAGTAGACATGACGAACACAGACGGCTTTAGCTGTCACTGGTTATCTGTTACTCATAGAAATTAGCGATAAATTTAAGTCTGGCTTGTATTCGGATGGTGGGCGTTTCGGACATCGGAAGGGATACCGACTGAACGGACCGGGACTTCGACCTCCATCAGTCCTTCAGTAGAACGCTAGGATATTACCTCATATGAGGTCATGAACGTTTCCTAACACATGCTTCTTAATTCCATTATTTACTAGTCATTCTATGACTCGACGCTATGTAACCTGAGCTACTGATAGCGTAGAAACATAAGGTTCGAATAAATATATAAATTAGTAAATAATAAAACTTCATTCACAATCATAATAACAGATAAAGGCGTAAATAGAAAGAGAATGAAGGTAAATAAAGAATGAGACAGTTTTCAGAAAATAGAAGTAGGAATAAATGAGAAGAAGGAAACAACAGATAAGAAGGCAGAGGAAAGGAAGAGAGAAAAGGGAAAGCTGAAACGACGAAGGGTACAAAACAGAAAAAGAAAAGAAGAATGAACATTCCAAAGAACAAAGAATGAGAGGAGAAAGAGGCGAGGAATGATTGGTAGAACATAAAATGTAGGTGAGAATAAATGCAGAAAGAATTCAATGAAGAGAGAGGAAAAGGATGGGACAATTGAAGGAAGACTGGAGAGAGAAAGAAGCAAGAGAAAACAGAATAAAGAAGGAGAGGGAGGTAAAATATAAAAGAAATAAACGTAAGAAAACTGTGCATGTTAGCGGAACGTTACAGCAACACACAGAAGGGGAACAGCAGCGCTCCGGTTGTGGTGGTTCTAAGAAGCACGTGACAACTACACTCACAGGGAGCGAAACGGCAGGAGAGAGGGTGGGAACATATCTCGTGCAACCGTCTGGGTTCCTCAAGTCTGGACCAGATCCCTGGGACTTCCTGTACGGTAGAGAGGGGTGCTTCTCGCAAGCAGGGTGAGCTGCAGTCAGTGGGAACTGCCACGCTTCGTACGCTGCGTACGTTTTCTGAAAGCGCTCTACGGGTAGAACACATGTACTAGGAAATCCTATCCTTTGTGCAACTTAACTCCGTCTAGTGTTGACGTCAAAAAAGGTGGAGCTATACCTCCACTTCCCCATATGTCTTCACGGCATAGTGCTTAACTAATTAGGCATAGCGACAGCTTTACTTTTCCTAACTTTACACTGCCTCGTTGTAAAGAATGCCATAAGTTAATGTAACACAGTATCTAGTTAATTTTAATTGGTTTTACTATGATATCTCACATCGGTTGCCTGACGGCTCTCCATCGCGTTCAGAGAATATATTTACCTTGAAATGATACGACAGATTATTCACAGTGAACGTGAAGGGATTGATAAGCAACCGGTCGTGATGTGTCAGTAAAAAATTGAACTTCGCAGCAACAGAAATGCGAAACGGCGACCTCCTGACTGAAAAACAGATTTAACAAACCGCTGCTCGGCAGTCACAAGGAGTTATTCACGATGTGAAGGGTAGAGAAATACTTGGGGTTGATAAGTTTACGCTCAGATAGGAATGATGTACCGGGATTTTGAGATGGGCTTTCAAAGTGTCATAAACGCAGTAATTTTCTTGCAAAGAGGAGTATACGAACTATTTCAAAATAATATACACATGTAGACCTACCATAAAAATATTTTTTTCTACCTTTCATTTTTTTTACTTAACTTCTTTACTTATTTCTACCCTTTCATTTTGTTTCTTTTTTCAATAATTTTCTGTAGTCTTTCTTTATTTGTTTCTTAAGCTATCAACTAGTTTTGAGTAAATAATGTTTGTCTTTGAGATATCTAGGCATACATAACCCTTTTTTAATATTCTTACAGTTTTATTGTATCATTAGTAGGTATTAGCGCTGGTCAGTAAATTAATAAACTTGAAACAATATTCTCCTTCATCCGTGACTTCCAACGCAAAGCCTTTCTAAAAGTTTCAAGTGTTTTAATTCACCAAGTTATGAAACTGAAATTTTAATTACCATATTCATTTCAGATCTAGGCTATGCATTAATTATAATTCCTCAGTTAAATAAATCGGTGCTTTTACTTACAGAAGAACGTGAAATAGCTTAAAAGTTCTATTCATTATACAGGGTGTTCTGAATTTCAGCTCTCCTACCCTACACGTAATTATAAAAGGATTATATATAAATTCTTCTACCGGTATAAATTATACAGTGCTCATGGATGAGATTCTGAAGCGATATTCATTATTCCACTCGATACTGGCTTTGAACTCGACATTCAGGGCAGTAAGGGAAGAGAAGAGATAAATGGAAAATGGTCAGCTTACCTTCCCAAGCATTGTGTTTCTGTATGGCGGCTTCACTATACTCCTCATGCAAGACAGCCGAACCTGTCTCCGTACTTCGATGTCGACGAGCCAGAGCTGCCATCTGTGTATAAAGAACTGTAATTAAAATGAATTCTAGGGGAGAAAAGCTATATAATTTTGACACTGGCTGTTTCATTCCTACACTAATCGCTCGTTGTTTGCGATGTGTATTGTGACATGTCTAACCGTTGCTGGGCAATGGGAGGTGGAACGAGTTACCATGAAGACAGTTCGGCTACCGTGACCGGCCATAATCTTGTTAATCACTCAATATCAGTTAAAAGGATAACGTATATCGAACTCAAAATATGTTACAGATTGCGTGCTTGGAGCACTAACAGAGGAGAATCAACGTCCGCGATAATATTAAGAGACATACACTGTATGAATGTAAAATTTCTTAATTTGCACGTGAAATAAATAAGTTAGTATCCGAAAACCACATAAATACCAAAAATTTAATTTGTGTTGCAGTGGACTGTACTTTCATCTTCTCTGATATGTATGTATGACGTGTCGAAGCACGTGTGAAGGTGCATCTGGGGGCGAGGCCATATTACCGAAACTTCCTGACTTTCAATTGTATTTTTGTTACAATAACATGAATTGAGTTAATTAAATATCTGTACTTGGATCGGAGGAGCCGGGATAGCTCAGTCGGTATAGCGAGTGGCTACAGGCTGGACGACTTGGAGGGGTTGGAGTTCGAGCCACGGTAGGGTCAAGCATTTTCCCTTCTCCGAGTGGTCCAGACCGGCTCTGGGGTCCACCAACTCCTATTCATTGGGTACCGGGGGCTCTTTTGCCGGGGGTAAAGCGGCAAGAGCGTGAAGCTGACCACCTACCTCCAACCAGTGCTGAGGTGAAGAAAATGTGGATCTACACATCTACTACCTCATAAGCCTTCACGGCGTAGTGTTTAATTGGTTAAGCACAGCGACAAGTTTACTTTTTTTTTTAACTTGAATCGGTCAAAGAATGAAACTTATTTCCAGGCATCCGTCCCCTTCAGTCAGTTTTTACGTATTTCCTGTCTCTCTGGCTCTCATTTTGGTTTTGGTGTTTGCAGAAGGGAGGTGTGGAGTAACGGTAGCATTGGGGGTGACGGGGGACGAAACTTCTGCCATCCGTTTTCATTCTTTGTCTGAACAGTATCTTGTTTATTATGATAATATTTAACACATCTATATTCCCGTTTAAAATAAAACGGAATATTTTCTTAAAATTAAGATTGCGTAAAGTCATGCATCGCGCCTATTTTTACAGTTGGTTACGACGTTAAACGGTTACCAATAGACTACTGAGAGGTGGTAATGCTTTGTCCTGTGCAAAGCCAGCCAGGAGTGGCCTAGCAACCACGCCACGGTCACAGACACGAAAATTATTGAAACTATGGAAGAATTTCATGTGTAAGACGACGGAGCAATACCAGTTGAGAGCTGGACAGAAGTTTCATCACTTGTTACAGAAGCTTTCTTACTGTTAGCTTTCCCCCTGCTGTCTCTCTTATTCTTTACCAGCCCTACGTGTTATGGAGAGACTCGTTAGGACCGTTTTAACGCCTTCTGCCACGAATAACAAGTAAAAACATTAAACTATAAAATGTCTCCTTTAAAATAGAATGCCATAGTTCACGTATTCACACCAGAATATTAAAATTTTCATAGAATAGACACAGAACACAGTACACGTATGCTTTTTCATGACTTAGCCCTCGACATTTCGTTGCTAAGGTAATCCGAAATTGCGCAATGACATTGACGAATTTCGCAGTTACGAAATACAGATACAAAAAAGGATAATCCTGTGATCTGTGCTCCCTAATGATGCAGCCCCCTCCTACAATATTCTCTGTCGGATTAAAAAGATAATCTCCCTTATTATGATTTTCTAAAGCTGTGAATAAGCAGACGAAATAGATGTCTGTTTCAATATGAGATCCGTATTACGCCAAGTCCTGAAATTCCCTTCGCACTTATATACGGGAATCCTAAACTTTCAAATTAATCTTGCTTAGCTGCTGCATGTACATATATATCGTTCAGTTTCTCCCAGCTTGTCTGCAGAGTTTCTTCTTGTTTATTTGTTTATCGCCTTACTGAAAGCGGCTCGTATGCTCCCACATTCCACCTGCTCTAACATTATGCATTTTGCCTACAGAGTGTATGTGTGTGCTTCCTACAATTCTCAGCGCAAGCAGCGATTTTTACTTAAGTAGCATTAAGCGATTTCATGAAGTAGGAATTTAATTCTTAAACAATATTTATTTGGAGGATCCCGAGATACAGAGACGCACGTCTGTCTAAGGTTAGGAAAAGTCAAAGTCAAAGTCAAAGTCAAACTCATGTTGCAACTGACGGTCAGTCAGTCTGTCTGTCTTGGTGTCGAGCCCCAGCTGGGGCTCATGACCAGATGTTTTCTTCTTTGTGAATGTTGCTGTCCTGTCCATTCAGGGCGCCCTCTCTGACGAGAGGTCGGGTCTGTCATTTGTCAGTCTTAGTAGTCCATTATCAGTATTCACATATATTTACAATTTAATTCTAGTCTTAATTATTATTTCTATTGGTTAGGAGAATACTGGCACAGGATGTTAAATATCCTCATCTCTGGATAGGCCAGCGAATGTTGCCAGGTGAACCGGTAGCCTCAGTACAAATGGCAACATGTAACTAGCCTGTTCCGATGAAACGACTGTGGTGTTGTGTGTGTACAGCTGGAGGGGTTACTAGGGAATTAAGTGTAAAGAGCAGGAAATGAGGGGATGGTTTACGCAGGCAAAAATTCCTTTTTATGCTACAGCACGAAGGGGAAGATATAACACAGATCTCTAATTAGCAGCAGATATTCCTCGGCTGGAAGTTAAGTAAAAGAAATATAAATGTTCTTTATGCCTATTATAATTATAAATGAACTATATTAACAGGTTTCAAAAGCATATTCTAGATTTTATTTACATTAAAACGCTATTTACTTCAAAAATTCATCATTTTTATCGAAATGTTTACATGTTCTCTATATCCTGTATCTATATCCAGTCAAACAACTCCTTACATCTATCGCAATTACGTCAAGTCCAATGCGTAAGGAAAGGAAAAATAAAATGATTTAATGCTGACTGTTTAGTCTCTGACACTTAAATAAGAATACAATAATAAAACATCTAAGAGAGGCCTAGAATAAAAATTGTAATTTTTCCATTTTAGGTAGCAGTCTATATATTTAGGTCTAAGGGACAATTTAGCCGGTCATGGTAGCCGAGCGGTCTAAGGCATGCACTGTCTTCGCTCGCTTGGAAGCCGGGATCGTGGGTTCGGATCTGTTTTCTGTTTGGTACGAACTGAATTCTTATATTCGAATCCCACTCAGGGCATGGATGTTTGTGTGCGTTTTTCTGTGTTTGTCTACAGGTAGAGGCCTTGCAACTAGCTGATCACCCGCCCAAGGAGTCTTACCGTATGTGTAAGATCTTGTGAACCGAAGTGAAACGGAGAGTTTCATGGAGGTAGGCCTAGGCCCAAATGAGGCCTGTAGCGCCAATGGAAAATAGGGACAATTACCTGTACGTGGAAAGTTATAAATTAAACCGTGGGCCACTGGTCGAGAATCACTGATGTAGAATATTTTTGCCAAAAAAATTCAAAGAAATTAATTCCAGTGGGTACATAAATTCTACGAGGTAAATTTTAATTACTCTTAGGGCCATGACCTTCACGTACACAATCGATTCATGTTCCAAAATTTGGTATTGAGGTTTGTAGTATGTAACCTGTCTAATTCTGGGACAGAGATCAAGTTCTCTACATGAAAATTGAGGATATGATACTGTGCTGCATGACTGAGGTTATCGCACATCTCAGAGAACGGTAACAGATGAGTGCAAAAAAAGGTTGAATTATGATTAATAAGGGAAAACTTGTCGGTCACGGTATCCGAGCGGTCTAACGCATGTATTGTCTTTGCTCGCTCGGAAGCCGGGATCGTGGGTTCGAATCCCATTCAGGACATGGTTGATTGTGTGCGTTTTTCTGTTTGTGTACAGGTAGAGGCCTTGCGACGAGCTGATCACCCGCCCAAGGATTCCTACCGAATGTGTAAGATCTAGAAAAACCGAAGTAAACGGAGAAGTTCATGGAGGTAGGCCTAGGCCCACTGGGGCTGTAGTGCCTAGGGGAAAAAAAGGGAAAACTGAATAAACTTAGAGAAGACCTTACTTTAGTTCCAGTTAATCCTTACTAATCTCATATGAAGCGAGGTGAAACTGAACCAGATCCCTCCATATGAAGAGCTGGTACTTAATCACCTGAAAGTGTACAGTAGTAATTCGGGCCAGTGCATATAGTGTACAGGCAGGCAAAATCTAATAATTTCCATAACCGTAAGCTTCATAGGCAACCGATCCACATTCCAGCAGTCTGGACTAAGCCTGTAATTCCGACGTAGCGCAGTTTTAATGAGAAATATCCGCGCGAACTCCAGAGATTACGGTTTCATCATGGCTCATTCGCGGATACAATTAAAGGTAGAAATAAGTTCCTATGCATTTACCAGTATCTGTATTGCGTGATTTTGTGGGAGGAGTCACGAGTGGGAAAAGTGATATCGAAAATGTAATTAACATGAAGTCCGGATTCGAATTCAAGCCCCGACCAAGGCTTCCGATACCAGCATTTCACGTACTATCTAAATTAGAAGTACCTGGTTCCATTTTACATAACATTTCGTGACAGTTCTTGATTTAAACTTTATTATTCTAAATAATATACAAAAATTCAGTTATTGTTTCACATTTGAGCTACAAATTTCAACCGGTAAATGCTGTTTGAAAAATTTCACTACATGAATCTATGAATTCATCTATGAACTGAATGCTGAATTTAGAAAATTAATGAACATTGCAGGAAAATGAAATTTCATATAATAACATGTACATACGGGTATATGTAAGAAGGTTATTCGGGAAGTGACTTCCGGTGAGCTGTTAACAAAACAAGCAACGAGAAGAAATTTATTATATACAATAAATACATACATATTTAGGCTACTTCTCAACGCAGTCACCGCCGGAACTGAGGCTCTTGTTTCGGGGAATACGTTTTTATATGTATGTGTCAAAGAAGTATGTAGCCTGTGAGCTCATCCACGTTTTGACACCTTCCACAAATTCCTTCCTCGTCATTGTTCAAGCTCTGTGATCACAGTCAATACTTAATGTGGGTAAACAGACGGTAGTCGCTCGAAGCTAGATGTGGGAAGTAAGGAGCGTGGTCAAACAACTCCCAGTTGAAATGTTTCAGCAATGCTCGAGTAGGAGCAGCTGTATACGAACGCACTTTGTCATGGAGGAACACTACAAGGGATAATAACATTCAACGCCTTGTTCTGAATGACCATTAACAGTTTTATATTGTTTCGCGATATATTTGTGACCTTACTGCTGGCCATTCTTGCATGCATTCTTTCATCAGCATTCCTTCCCTGTCCCAGAAGAGAGTTGCCTTCAGCTTTCTGGCAGACATTTTCTTAAAGTGTTTTTACGGGTTTTTTGCTGAACGTGTGTGTATCCACTGTTTAGCTGCTCTTTGCTTTCAATATTCATAAATAAAACCCATGTTTCATCATCTGCTACTCGTACGATGTGAATGAGAAATTCATCGCCATCTTTGTGGTATCGTTCTAAAAAAAGTCAACACCGAAGACATTATCTGCATTTTGTGCGCATGCGTGAGAATTCACGGAAACCATCTTGCACAAAACTTGTGAAGCCTAGCCTAACTGTGATAATTTCGCACAGGAGAGTGTGTGAAATTTGAGGAAATTCACATGAAAATTCTGAATATCTGAAGCGCCGTATTTCACTAATATTTTAGCGATCACTCACTACAGATGACAAACCACTTTACTCTTCATCATGAACATCTGTTCGCCAATCTTTGAACAGTCTTCTCTTACATTGTCTTACAGTTCCTTCAGCCATTTACATTTTGGCCGTAAACCGCGCATAATTCACTACAATTTCAGCAGCAACCAAGTTTTTAGCGTGAAGAAAGCGGATAACAACGGGAATTTCGCAGCTGACGGGATTATTAATCGCAGCAGATATTATAACTCACTCTGCAGAGATAAGAACAAACATGAGATGACCAGTTATATGATGGCTTACAAGGCAATGATTCATGTGAAGCTACCTCGCATGCACGAACTCCCCACCTCTCCTACATCAGTTGCCTAAAATAAACGGATGTTACTTTCCGAATAGCCCTCGTATACACACACACATATATATATATACATTCTCCGTGGCTTTAGTCCGCAAGCGAACTATACTGACGGAGCGACCGCCGCTTGTCGGCGAAGTTAGTGCCAACTTTAGCGGATAGAGGATGTCGCGTGGTCAGTGCAACGAATCCCCACGGCCGTTAATTTCGGTTTTCTAGACAGGGTATATATATATATATATATACATATATATATATACACAACTAATAATAGTTTATAACACATGTCAGAGCGTATGATTCTGCATTAAAATAATTTGTGCTCATTTATTTCCGTTTGAACCCCGTGTCGGATCTGTGGGTATACTTGATTATATCAATCGCCTAATTATAGTATCGCATGTCAGTTGTTTCTCCTGGGGGAAGCCCCACAGCGACGGAAGAAACTATCATTTGGATCAGGTGATTGGAACAGGATACAAGCCGCAAGGGTAATGGGACATTATATCAATTGCACACAACAGAATCTACAGTCACATGTTCATATGGAAATCAACAAAGGCAAAATTTTCCAGAGCCGTGAATCAACTAAAGGTTTGTCAGATTTGGCCTTACATTGAAAAAGAAGAAGAACCACAACGTGTATCGTTTTGTTTTTTATTCGAGAAAAAAGACATAATTATAACCAGTACTTTTTTATTATTCGATAATTGCATGATATACAATTTTTACGTTCATTTTGGTAAAAGTAATGTTAAAAATCTACTAGTTTCTTATGTCAATAAAACTTATACAACTCAAATTTAGGTACTCCCTGGAGACGCGCGGTTTTGGTAAATTTATGTTTTGTTTTGCCTGGTCATTTCGACTTTGATAAATTTCGATAAAATAAAATGGTCCCGCTACTTAAATAAGCATCACGCCGTTCAGATAAATGGGGAGTGGAGGTATAGATCCATATATTCTTAATCTCGGCAGTTGATGGACATTTGTGGTAGGCACGATGAGGATAAGATATAAATAATTCGCCTTTGGATTTTAATTGGTATTTTCCTGTGATATTTAAATATCAGTCATTGACTTTGAGCGTGTGACTTAATAGGTCATGAACAGACGAAGGACAGTACAATGTTCAAATAAAATCGATTCCTCCCCTATTCCAATATTACCTGTGTAAATTAAATTTCCTGATAAAGGGAGCAGCTAACGTAAGCAAATTATCAAATTCCCCTGCTCCGTCAATTTACAAGGGGCACAGTGCGACTCTGCGCTCTGAAGCAGCCCATTCGCTGGCCCAGATGGGAAAACGCACCGGGGCTCCAGACGAAGGCTGAGAGGGTGGGTTTAACTGGCAGACGCTCGCAGGAGACACGGGGATTGGGACTCCCCGGCAGCAAGGGTTGCCAGAGGTGGAGGGATCTAAAAATCAATCCTGCTGGCCCCATGTTCTGTGCATCGACCCCCTTCCCCAGCCCCCTCTACATTTATATTCTTTCTACAACGTATGGTCGCAGTGCGTATCTAAATTAGCTCTTGTATTGTTCCTGTATTAATGCAGTAGTGGCATATGACCAGCCGCTGCTTTCACAATTCCGGTTTAAATTAAATTAGACCATTTGAACTTCATAATAAGGAGCTTCAGGACTTGTACTCTTCTCCAAGTATAAATAGAATGACAAATTCAAGAAGGATGAGATTGGTATGGTATGTAGCATGGAAGGGGAGAAAAGAAAAGAATATAGCAATTTTTTTGTGGAAAAACCAGAAGGTAAGAGATATTTATGAAGACCTAGACGTAGGTGGGAGAATTAAAAATCGCTTGGTGGGGGGCGGAGTCCAACTGGGTCCACTCGGCACGGCGGCCACTGATTGCCCTATTGTACCTACCCCGGGTGATTATAATGATGGAGAATATGGTGGAATGAAGATTGAGAGGGGAAACCGAAGTACACGGAGAAAATCCACCCCAGCGACACTTTGCCCACCACAAATCCCACTTGACCAGACACCGGGATCGAACCCGGGCAGCCGCGTTGGGAAGACAGCGACTAACCGCTTGAGCTATGGCTCGACCTAGGTGGGAGAAAAATATTAAAATGAATTTTAGAGAGATGGGATAGTGTGTATGGACTGGATTGATCTGGCTCAGGAGGGCTCTTGTGAACACGGTAATGAACCTTCGGGTTCCATAAAATTTTGTGAAATTCTTGAGTTGCCGAGCAACTTGTGACTTCTCAAGAAGAGCTCAGCTCCATGGAATTACTTTGCACACCATCAGAATATGAGTAAGACATATCAGGTCCTGTTCTGTGTCTATGACGTTGATTTACTTGTTTAATTCTGGAGGGACACGGCTGGAATCTGGAAGGTACAGCGACTATACTGACTAAGGTTTAGCGTAATTATCATCAGTCCCCCCAGGAAAAAGTTGGAATAGCATCTCAAATTAGGCGCTGACCCTTTGCTTGCAAATTCCTTCCAACACATCCTTCGCGAATTATTCTGCCATTCGACACTATGTAGTTTCTGATGCTTACAGCGTCGAAAAGAACCCACAAGAAGAAAACAGGTATATAAAAATATTTCACTTTTAAAACCGGAAAATACTCAAGTTCGAAGCACTAGCAGCTAACGCGTTCACAGTTTAGGGATAGCTATCCTATCCCTAGGAGCTAGGATAGCTCAGTCGGTATAGCGACTAGCTAAGGCTGGACGACTGAGAAGTCGGAGTTCGAGTCCCAGTAGTGACAAGAATTTTCTCTTCTCTAAGTCGTCCAGACCGATTTTCGCCCAACCTCTAATCCAATGGGTTCCGGGGGTAAAGCGGCCAGAGTGTGAAGCTGATCACTCAATTCCAGTTAATGTCGAGGTCAAGAAAATATGGATTTATACATCCACTCCTACATACGTCTTCATGGCGTAGTGCTTAATTAGTTAAGCACAGAGACAACTTTATCTTTTACCCTTCAACCTATCCTTATGATATTAAGGTGGACTGATTTTTATTGCCAGTGTATGACACGGCCTACCCACTGCGTGGAGGATTCTTTGGGTCGGACGAGGGTTCGGTGATTGATGGTTGCATCAGACATATTGTCACAGAAATAAATAGACTACGGTCACAAATATATAGCACTCTTCAACGTTTCAGTGTTTCGCTATGTGGGGGGGATTGATGCTGCGGCCAAAGTGAGCTGCTCCTTGACAATCACTGATGGCTTAGCAAACGGATACAAAAAAAACGGACCTACTGCTGTATAAGAGGCTGGGGACAAAGGAAATAGAACCTCAGCGAACAGAGTCCAGTATTGGTTCAATTTGTACTATGCCTCTTTCTGTACTATGCTTGTGATTGATTTCCTACCAGTCCATCTACTTCTCTCTTCTCCTCTCGGGGCCGCAGCATTATCCACTACCTGTTGCGTCACCTATATAAACGCAACACACTGCGCATTCTCCTGCTCAGATCCTCAAGGACAGCCAGTCAGGCTTGTGCGTCGCTCGAAACAAAGAGGAACCAATCACAAATAGCAGATACAAGATCTGAGATTCTTACGGTCATGACGATTCATATTGTGGCGTATAGATCCGTTGCTAAGCGATGGCTCTGTATGCTAAGACCGTTTCTGGGCAACGGCTCGGTAAACACGTTCCCGCTGCAACGGACACTCACGCAAATTTCTACAATTTTTTAATAATAATTATACGACTGCTGTAGAGGTTTTGAATTTAGTCCTAATGTGTTTCATTTTGGCGTTCATGCTCGTTATAGCCGAGAGCTGTTATGTATAGGTCCCAGGTTTGTCCATTAAATTTTCGAATTCCAAAGTTCGCTATAGCTGACTTTATGTTGTATTCGAATCGTTTCGCTGCAAAGTTCATATTCAAGAATTTGATTCGGGTGGAAATTAAGAGGAGATTTAATTCGGGTAATGCTTGCTACCATTCAGTCCAGAACATTTTGTCTAATCGTCTGCTGTCCAACAACATAAAAATTAGAATATACAAAACTATAATTTTTCCTGTGGTTCTGTATGCGTGTGAAACTTGGTCTCTTGACATTAAGGGAGGAGCATAGACTAAGGATGTTTGAGAACAGGGTGTTGAGGAGAATATTTGGAAGGAAGAGAAATGAAGTGACAGGAGGTTAGAGAAAACTGCACAATGAGGAGCTTCGTAACTTGTACTCTTCGCCAAATATAATTAGAATAATTCAGTCAAGGAGGATGGATGGTAAGGGCATGTAGCATGAATCGGGGCGAAGAGGAATACATATATTTTTTTGGTGGGGAAGTCAGAAGGATAGAGAGAACTAGGAAGACGAAGACGTAGGTGGGTGGATAATATTAAAATGGATCTTTGAGAGATAGAATGGGATGGTATGAATTGGCTCGGTTTGTCTCAGAATAGGGACCAGTGGAGGGCTCTTGCGAACACAGTAATGAACCTCCGGGTTCCGTAAGTGCTGGGAAGTTCTTGTGCAGCTGCACAACTGGCTGCTGAGCTCCATGAAGTTAGTATCATTTCTCCATGCGTGCTCTATGCCCCACCAATCTAATTCTCATCAATTTGTCTGCCATCACACATATTCTCAACAAATATTTACAAGAATGTACGGTGGCAGTGGCTACAACACACATCTTATTAGAACTGGCGCACGAAAGCTTAACGAGTGACCTATGCGTGATGCATGTAATGAACAACAGCAGAAACTGTTCAGCTGTGCGCATGCGCAGTCGATTCTCCCTCTTTCTCTCAATAACGGCTCCCCCTCACTCCTCATACCTTGTGCTCATTCACTATGTAATTAACTAAGCAAAATAATTTTGCGGTATTGCGTCTCACTAGTTGCCGCAATCTAGGGGCTACAACAGAATTTAACCGACTCTATACAGAATCCATATTGAAGATGTAGATAAAAAAAATCACATTTCCTCTGCATTTTATGGAACCCAAAGTTTCATTACCGTGTTCATAAGAGCCCTCCACTGGTCCCTATCCTGAGCCAGATCAATCCATCCATACCATCCCATCCCATCACATCTCTCTAAGATCCATTTTAATATTATCCACCAACATACGCCTTGGTCTTCCCAGTGCTCTCCTTCCTTCTGCCTGCCCACCAATATCCTATATGCATTCCTTTTCTTCCGAATTCGTGCTACATACCCTGTCCATTTCATCCTCCTTGACTTGATCATTCTAATTATACTTGGAGAAGAGTACAAGTTATGAAGCTCTTCGAATTAAGAGAGGATGTGACTGGTTGGGCAGGGGAAATAGGAGCTTCGGGAA
The DNA here is from genome assembly GCF_002891405.2 of Cryptotermes secundus. Classification (NCBI taxonomy): domain Eukaryota; kingdom Metazoa; phylum Arthropoda; class Insecta; order Blattodea; family Kalotermitidae; genus Cryptotermes; species Cryptotermes secundus. Next base: position 844,286 of record NW_019731574.1, on the reverse strand, counting down.
AGGCGAGAACAAGCAGAATGGAAGAAATGTGGACACACGTGGACAGACGAACGGAGATGTCAATGGACTTGGAACGACAGGAATTTAGCCAGAGTTGGGGACTCCAGTCTTGCTATCAACATTTTAACGTAGAAGAGATAAGAAGAGAAAAGAGAAAGAGTAGAAGGTGGAGGAAAAGGGCATGGAGAGGGACCTGAAGTAGGAATCTGTAATACAATAGAAGGAATAGTATTTTAGAAAAGACTTTAAATTTACAGTCTTTTAGTAAAAGGTTTGTGATAGCTTGATTCCAGAATTCTTTATGATGTTCCTAGGAATCTGTTTCCTTTCGTCTCCGATCTTGAGCTGAGAGAAGTGTACGATTGGAGATAAAATGCTGTTCCCAAGACACAGTGCTCTTACACAAGACTTCTTTGTTCAATCAGAAATCTGTTTTTTTTTAAACCATGCTTTATGAAACATTTCCTACGTGAACTATATTATCTGATTCAAAGACGACGAAATGCTGAAAAGAAGAGAGGAAATTTAGAAGATACAGGTCATGATTTAGACCTAGATTCTAGAGTGCGCGCTAGGAAAAGTGTAACGAGCATCTGCAAAGGAGTGACTACAGCTGCAATGAGGAACGGACTGTACCAGCACCTACAATCATCAGCTTCGACAACTGGACCAAATTTAGTGCGAATTCTGAGAACATGAGGCTTGAATAAGGCCTAGTTCACTGTGCAAATCATTCAAGCCACTGCAGCGCGTATGTAGTTCCAATATTTTTTTTCCTTGGCACTACAGCTCCAGTGGGCCTAGGCCTACCTCCATGAACTTCTCCTTTCACTTCGGTTTTTCTAGATCTTACGCATTCGGTAGGACTCCTTGGGCGGGTGATCAGCTCGTCGCAAGGCCTGTACCTGTACACAAACACAGAAAAACGCACACAAACATCCATGCCCTGAGTGGGATTCCAATATAAGAATTCAGTTCGTACCTCACAGGAAACAGATTCAAAACCCACGATCCCGGCTTCCGAGCGAGCGAATACAGTGCATGACTTAGACCGCTGGGCTACCGTGACCGGCGTAATTCCATATTTATGAAGACTTCAGGTTTTTGTGGTCTAACGGGAACCTGCCTTATGACGAAGACTGCTTTGCTGACATTAGGAAGACCCTTAACTCTGACTGACTGCTAATTCCCGTTCTTCCTAGTCAGCACAGCGATACATCGTTCCGAGTCCCACGGGACTCATGACCTAATTTTATTGTCTGACTGCCCTGGGAGCTTTGAGACCGCTGACTGTCTCGCTTAAAGTTGGCCTGAACAATTATCTAGAAACACAGGAACCACTGTCAAGAAGTAGACGACAGAATAAAACAGAAATGTTTTAGTGAGAAATTCATTCGTTTTTATCAAAGCAAATAAAGTGGATAACTGAAACACCTACATAAAACATATGACGTCATCTTCTATCTCACTCAGACAGAAGACAGACTTACTGTTCCTGTGGTATAGGAAAAGAGACAGAACATCTTGTGTTGTTGCTAGGATACGGAGATGTAAATACTGGCAGGGTGCGCTAATGAAACGAATGGGAAAGGAATATAGAGGAAGAAGGGAAAGAGATAAAGGGATTGAAGAAGAAGGATGAAGGAAAGAAAGACGTAACAAGAATGACTATAAAACGTATAAATAAAAGAGAAGGGATAATAATTAAGGGGAAAGCAAGGAACGAGATAAAGATATAAAAGGACTAAAGAAGGAAGGAAGAAAGAAATTATGTAGTATGATTACTATTATTTTTGGAAGGTAATGCAGTAATAGAATAATAATAGAAGATGTTTGTAAGCATCGTCATAGAACTGTTAGGCGTCATAGTGACCTGGCACCGAAAATTGATGCAGGCCTGCCTTAATGCATGCGTTTCCATGGCTATGAAAGTAGTGTTATCCTTAACAACAGCAACGCCGCCTTCGTGCACGGGCTACCGTCAGTCAGACAGAGCAACCACCTTACTTCAGCACCATGCCAGGAACTCGTATAGGGGAGTGGAAGTAGAGAGCCATATAACAGAGACCACGGCTCCAGTAATGCATCTGATAGGAGGCAAGATGGAACCCTAAGTCGATTTCAACGCGCCGGATAATAGCTCTCTGTATCTGTCGGTAATCGAACCCCAGTTCCTTGTTAACTTGACGTTTTGTGCCCAAAAAGCAGAAGATCTTTACGTAAAAACTGCTGTTGCAACGACCGAAATTTGAATACAAACCCGCACGAGCAGGATGAAGTAATGTTCTTCACTGCATGAAGTCAGCAATGTGAAACTATGTCGTAACATGGCCTTGTGCACCCCTGATACAGGTCGATACATCGCTCATGTCAGCAGTTGTCCTGTCGGACACACATGCAGTATCACCAAGTGTTGAGTTAATTGCTTCTATCGAAGTGGACAACGGTTCCTTACATAGCGCCTCGGCTGTTCTAACTCAAATGGTAGCTCGCGTCCCATTGGACGTTGCCTGGAGACTGCACTCATTATTACATGAGAGCTTAAGTGAGACTGTAGTCTTTGGTGTTATCACACGATGTAGAATTTAAGCAGTTACAAGAATTTCAGACAAATATTCCGCCCCCGTTTTCTAATTACCCTGAAGATGGAAGCAGAATAGTAACCACCTAGGAGGCTACATGGTGTCATAACCCGAGCGACTAAAATCTGAACCACAAAAAAGAAACAAAGCTAAAACTCATCAGTGTAGAAAATATTTACCAGTCCTTAAATGATAAAGGTAAGAAGTAAAAAACAGAATAATAGGTGAAAAGAGAATGTCATGGGAAAATTGTGAGAATTTATTGTGGGAGGCAGAGAGAAGGAATCATTTGTTAGCAGGTTCCCAGGCCTCGCCCACTCGAATTCTATCAAAGACAATACGAAAGTGAACTGGCTAGAACGGTTGGAATTAGTAGCCTCAGGGAAAGCAGGGGAAATTTGATTTTATTTATCATGCAATTTGGGAGGAGCGCGGTAGCGTAGTTTGTTGAGGCATTATGCTACAAGCCGGAAGGTCGCGGGTTCGATTCCCAGTGAGGTCAGTGGATTTTTAGTTTTTAATGACGCCTTTTCAACTGTATGGGTTACGAAAATTTTTTTGAGCGTATGTACAACGTCATCCATAATTTACTGTATTGGAAAACGCTGAAATTTTGAAATGTTTTTTGCATTTTTATGTCAATATTTATTTGAATGTGTGTTCGTTTATAGGACTGATACTGTTGCGTGTATGGAGCGACTATAGACGGGGTTTGCATTGGTAATTATTTTTATTGGCCACTTACGGAACGTAACTACAAGTAACTGTAACAGTCTCTGTGAATTACACACTCAAAATATCACTGTAACTACAGCACACATAGTCTTCTCAGTCATCACTTGTCACTTACTGGTAACGGATTTTAACACTGTCTTCTTACGTCCTTGTCGTCCGGCACATATCCCACAATTGAACTAACTGCACCGACTAACTCTTCTCTTCCCAGACTGATTTTCAACTGACTAAGCTCTAAACCCCTCGGCACGGACCACGTAGAAAACACAGTTCTTATATTGTTGTAGTTCGACTGTTGCTGCAGAGGCGTGCTTACCTGGCCGTTTCGAAACAACGGCCACGTCTCGGACCACAGGAAACACCGCTTCCAACATTTCCTCTGTTGTTGCGTGTTCATTCGTTGCCGTGGAAACGTTTGTTTGCGATTGCTACCTAGTAACGGGTCTACACGCTAAAATACTTATATTATACTGTAATCTTAAATATAACGTCCGCCTAGAATCAGTTTCTGTTGCAACGAGTTGGCGGGAAGGTTCATGGAGGCGCCTCTTGACGTCCTGAATAGGGAAGGTGACTGCAGGGTATGAAGTTGAATGGTGCGGTAATAGCCAATGGTCGAATTATATTTGGCCAATGTCGGTGGATAGGTGCACTGCTAGTATAGAACTATATATTCCATATGATTACGAAATGTCAACAAATGTGTGTCATTTGTGACTTTGGAAATTTTGCATATATATATATATGACAGCAACAAATTACTTTGTTATATGTAATTTGCAAGATGAAAGAGACCTAGGTTAATTACGGGAGGTTCAATTATGAGAGAAGCATATCATTGTTACATTCTAGAAATTCAAGTTTGGGTGTTCAGTCTTGCGCAATAAATAACACAGCATTCGTAGGAAACCACAATATTCTGACCAATCAAGACTTAACACCAACTGCTGTAAATCTGGTATGTCTCGTATTCAACCACATCCAATTTAGAACTTCAGGGAAAGAATTCAGATCTGGTTCCACAGTGTGGGGCCGGAATATAACCGGTTTTATGACCCGTTAATTAAAGGATACGTTCGGCATTCGGGTTACGGAAACTGCACTCTGTCTGTACCCAGCGAATGAAATATTTCCTCGATGTAACGGATCATACAGTCCTGTGGTTCTGACTGTTATATATAATCAAGGGAACAATTGATTTTTGTGGGACGTTGTACACGCTGCCAGTAGCTACGCTATACGGCTTCGAATGGTAGATTGTCTAAAGAAAGAGGAACTGTTGTGGATTATGAAGGAAGCGGAATACTATCCCAGAATAATCCTGGAGGGCCTGAAGAAAACTATGAAGAATCTCAGTCAGGATAGCCGGAGTCCCGGATGAGATTCGAACCGATTACCTTCCGAATACGAATTAAGAGGGTTACGTCTGCAGCAAACCAGTTGGTAGGGACAATTCTGAGTGTGAAATCTGTAAAAAAAAAAAGGTAAAGTTATCCGTGTAAAAGGCCGTGGAGGCCCATAGGGTTGTGAGACATTGAGATTCCCATATTTTATAGTAAGTCAGCCAACAGATGGTGGTGAGTTTGTCATCCTCAGGCGTCGGTCGCCCTTTACTCCACAGGAAGATTCCGGGTACTCACTTCTGTTAGGGACTGAGTAGAACCCAGGGCCACAGTAGGGCTGGAAGGATTAGGTGAATTAAAAAATCCAATGATCCCATCGTGAATTGAGTCCGTGACCTTCTGGCTTGTCCCTGTCCCTGTGTGAACTCGGTTATGACAATATGTATGATACAAAGTATGGGCCGACGTTTCGGAGGAACATATCAGTACTTCTTCCACTTACCGTACACGTAGAAATGGGGTAATCCTTCAATCGATGTAAGATCAATGAATGTTGTAATAAAATGCCTGTTCATGTCTTACAAAAGCTGCTTTCCTTCAAACATTTCTGTGTACGAGTATATGGCAATGTTACAAACACACATAAATTAATAAATTTAAAATTCAGTGATATGTTCTGTACCTAATTTAATCCAGTGTTGCTCAAGGCTATACTGAAACTGCCAGATAAAACTTCGAAGTTTGTCATATGAGTATCATTTATCATATACAAATTTTCAAAAAAAGAGACATATTTTGGAACGCCTACGGCCTGTATCCGTAACAGATTTGCATATTATCAATCGCTCAAGAACTGGAAGATGAATATAAATTTCGTGTAGCGGTCATTTTGACATATTTTTGTAAATATATTACCTCCATGGTAGCTCCAAGGCTTTTTCGCATTTTGAGAGCCATATTAATGAACATAAGTCTCGTGTAAAGCGTAGTACTGCATACGGCTATTCTGTCTGTAGTCCCAAAATTGAGATGCCCATTTTTAACGAAATATAATTCTTTTTTTTTTCCTTTGGCGCTACAGCCCCAGTTTGGGCCTTGGCCTACCTCTATGAAATTCTCCGTTTCACTTCGGTTTACTAGATCTTAGATATTCGGTAGGACTCCTTGGGCGGGTGATCAGCTTATAGCAAGGCCTCTACCTGTACACAAACACTAAATATTTATGCCCCGAGTGGGATTCGAACCCATGATCCCGGCTTCCGAGTGAGCGAAAACCGTGCATGCCTTGGACCGCTCGGTCACTGTGACCGGCGACAAAGTGAAGTTAAGCTATCCCTGTAACAAGTCGTGGAGACCCATAGGATTGTGAGATGTTGAGGTTCCCACATTTTCTAGACAATCGGCCCATAGATGGCGGTAAGGCTGTCAGCCTTACACGCCGGCCGCCCTTTACCCTCAAGAATAATCCTCGTACTTATTTCTCTTACAGACAGAGTCAACCGCAGGACCATAATGCGGCTGGAAGGATTAGGTGAATTGAAAAATCTAGTGACTTCATCGGGATTCGATCCCGTGACCTTCCGGCTTGCAGCGCAGTGCCTCAACCAACTACGCTATCGCGTGTCCCACCGTGACCGGCAAACATTTTAAATTCATCTATAAGTTCGAAGATGAAGATAAGGAAACAATTGGCAAGCAGCAAACAGAACTGCGGCTGTGCTTAGTTAGTTGCTTGTTGCAGACAGTGCGTTCCTTCGTGAGGCTGCTGAGCTTTCACGAGATTACGGAGTGTCGCATCCCAGATGAGATTAATTGACTGGAATTAAACTTATACACACACACACACACACCCAGCATGAAACTTCAAGGACTACTGACTGGAAAGCAAATACGGGTGAATCGTTTTCACTGGACGCCGTAGTGACATTTCTACTAATTGCAAAGACTTACAAAAATGTGCAGTTGGCTTTGAAATTAAAAGATCCGACGAAAGGTCAAAGTTCTTCACATGTAATTTAAACCTTCCACAGAATCTGCAAACAGTCCGCCTGGCGTATAGACAGACTTAAAATTTTGATTAATGTAATTCACCGACAAAAAAATAAATGTAAGATTTGAGGTTTTCACGGCGGTGACTATGAAGAAAGCAGTCTTCTGGGATTTGACACAGTGTATATGTGGTGTTAACCGACGTTTCCTTCTACCCTGAAGATGGAGGCGATACGTTCCTCCGAAACGTCAGTTAACACCACATATACACGGTGCCAAATCCCAGAAAATTGCTTTCTTCTTAAAAAAATAAATGTTAACAATTACAGTTCTTTTACTCCATAATTTTAATGAGATTCCTTCGCGTTTAACGTTTTCTTGTAGAAAACACTGTTCAAATTTGGGTTCTCACAGCGGGGAGCTCATTTAATCCGATAGATCGAAGTTTCTGAGGAGTATACAGTGTAACCGTCCCCTTTTCTTTCTTTGTATTTATTTCCGGCTTCGGTAGCCCACTTGACTCTTATTAGGATCGTGTTACGGTAATAACTGAGGCAACGGGAAACTGCACGCTTAAAGCCAGTCCACTGCCAGAAATCAACAACACGATTTCCACTCTCCGCAAATTCTTTATTTCAGAAGCGAAATATTATAACTTCATTAGCAAGCAGGGAGTAATGTGGCCCCTTATTACTATCAAAGATTTATCGAACCAAAGTGAAGGACTAATGAATGTAGATAAGCTTGAGGAGCGCAGGCCAGTGACGCCTGCCTCCGATGAATTCAAAACGCCAAGATTTTGAAGACTGCTGTCCTGCGAGAGCGACGCTTCATCCCTTGTGAAGGATTTGAATTCACGGCCTCTCTCCCAGAGAAGAATAGTTTCCTATTGGCTGATTTTAACTAGCCAAATTCCTCATGCAATCAGCACAAGCCAGTCACATAACGAATTTTGAGAACAAAGAGATCCCAAGATACAGAACTCGGAACCCCACATGTGAAAGCGGTTCGTCAAAGGCTTCCAATTGGCCTCTGAATTTCCTCCGATATCTGAGGTTTAGGGGATAATTTGTATGTTACAGCCTGTACCTTGAGACGCGCGGAGTGGTGTAACAGGCTGTTGGATAAAGTAAAAGGGAGAGCTATCCCTGTAAGAGGCCATGGAGGCCCATAGCATTGTGAGACGTTGAGAGCCCAACATTAACTAGACAATCGGCTCACAGATGGCGGTGATATCAGCCTTACGCTCCGGCCGTCCTTTACCGTCAGAAAGATTCCTGGTACTCATTTCTGTTAGAGGCTGAGTCGACCCCAGGGCCATATTGCGGCTGGAAGGATTAGGTAAATCGAGAAATCCAATAACCTCATTGGGACTCAAACCTGAGACCTTCAAGCTTCTAGCATAGTGCCTCAACCAACTTGTTGGCTAAAGTTTCCCCCAAAATATTTTGTTTCCTTCTACATAAGGCTTGTACTTCCCTATGTCATGTGATCATGTAAGTACTCACTCGTTACAGGTAGAGCTAATTTTGTGACAGGTGGATCTACCAACAAATCCCTTTTTGTCATCACGTATAGTCATTTCTATGAAAATGTTTATTTAGAACAGTTTCTTCAATCCTATTACTTTCTTCATCTTTGGATGTGATTATGCAAAGTACAGCCCATAGTAACCAAACAGCGTATAAATCAGTGTAACGTTGATAATGCGAACTGCCGGAGTGTTCGGACTATCAAAACGTTATAATTACTGGGTTAAAAAAAATCTTTCAGTAAACCTACCAACCTCCCCGACACAGAGTGGTCCAGCTGGGCCTCAACAAATATCTCTCTTCCTTTGAGGTTTTCGACTAGAATTCAAATAGATTTCTGCCTCCCCCCCAACGTTTGCTACATATCCTTCTTATGATGTTCGCCTGCGATTTTACTTTCAGCTGTGTTTATATACGGCTCAAACTCCACTCGCTATGAACTGTTCGGGTTATATAATTGTAATGTAATCCTCTCCGTGATTCTCTTTTATTTCTCAGTGTTTTAACTGCAGAATTAGTTAAACTCATCCCGCATTTGACCACGTCTCTCTGTTGCTTTTTTTTTTTTTGTTCTCTATCTACTTCCTTCCGCTTTTAGCTTTCTTTCTGATTTCTTCCATTCTTCTCTTTATATATCCTTTCTATGTCATTTCTCATTCATAATTTTTTCACAATATAATATGCTACATTTGGAGCATAGCTTTGTATGGGGCTGAAACATGGACCCTTAGGGTAGTAGGTCAGAAACATCTGGAAAGTTTCGAAATGTGGTGTTGGAGAAGGATGGAGAAGATCAGTTGGACCGATTATGTGAGAAATGAAGAAGTGTTAATTAGAGTCAGTGAGCAGAGGAATATCCTACACGAAATAAGAAAACGGAAGGCTAATTGGATTGGTCATGTTTTACGCAGAAACTGCCTTCTAAAAGAAGTTATTGAAGGAAAGATAGAGGGGCGGATAGAAGTGACAAGAAGACGAGGAAGAAGACGTAAGAAGATGCTGGATGACCTTGGGGACAGAAGAGGATACTGTCATTTGAAGGAGAAAGCTCTAGATCGCATTAAGTGGAGGAATTGTTTTGGAAGAGACTGTAGACCTGTCGTCTGACAGATTACTGATGATGATGATGATAATTCTGTAAAATATAAATGTAAATTAATCTGTTTTCTTAATTAATTAAGTACCACATAGTGACGTACGAGGCCGTACAGGTACAGCTCCACAGTTCTTTACCTCGGAACTAGATCAGCTTCACGTCTTGGCCGCTTTACTCCCAGGGAGAACCGGTATAGATATTATGGAGAAGAGAAAAGTGTCTTGTACCTACAGGGGATCGAACTCCCATTACTTCATGATCCAGCCCGTAGTCAATTCTTTATACCGACTGAACCCTCCAGGCTGTCAATATGATTGTGCAAGTTTCAGTGCTATGATGTACTAAAGTAAACTGTTACGCGACACACCTTTAATGCTTAAGGGCCAATACCGATGATGGGTTGTCAGTGAGCAGGGGCAGTGGGCTACGATATAGCCACAAGCGTCTGAATTGTGAGGCAGCTTTCGCCTGGAAGTTAGGTTGTGCCGCCGGCACACTGCAGGTAATTGAATTATTTGCTGTGATGGGGGCTCCGAGTCAAGCGCAGTTTTTACAACGAGAGAGGACACAGCTTTGTGTGGCGTTGCGAGGGTTTTCATGGTGAGCTTTTATCTTGTCTGGAACACAACGTAACACAACAGGGCTCACGAAGTGGGTTTGATCTCATGCACAATTACAAGGGAACGCATTTCGACATTAAGTTCATTTCGAACTGTCTTAAAAGTGCTCAACTTAACGAGAACTCAGGTGCTCACGGCGGTGACTCTAAAGATTATTCTCCTCTGAAATTGGATCCAGTGAAATCTTACTGAAAGATATGAAGGTTTCGTGCAACTTGCTGCATCCGTCTTCAGTATATAAAAACCCCCGAATCTTTTGTACTATGAAATTGGAGGCAAAGGATTTCTACGAAACATGAATATTCTTCTACCAGACTATATGATCATATTTAAGAATGCAGAAATAGTAATTTATTGCGTTATTTAATAACGCCTTTCAACTGAAAAGCATGAATTAGTGGTAGAAGAGACTTCGTTAGAAAGTAAGGTAGATATATGATGTATACTGGGGGTTCCCCAACTTTGTGACAACGGTACCCTTAAAAATAATACACAAATTAATTCCCCCCCCCCCATCCATTTCTGCCGGTCAGTGAAAAGTCTCATTCTGAAGACTAACGTAGTTGACAGCAGGAACATAAGTAGCTTCACTGTCCCCTGTATATACACTACACACATAGCACATGTCGTGTACATAGGGTAAGCTATGAAAAGTTCTGTACAGTGATGAAAAGATTTCTCGAAACGTTCCTTCGGCTACAGCTACACTTTCTGAAAGCACCTAACTCACAGACTTATAGAAACTGTGTGTGGATACGACCGCACTTTAAATGATTCTTGATAACTCTGTGACCCACTTAAAAGGGGCCGCGAAAACCTGGGGGGGGGGGTCGCTGCCCACAGTTTTATAAACCGTGATGTTTAGAATAAAGAAAATTACATTTCTGCAAGTTGTTTTATTACAACGTTGTTCACACATTGATATAAATGGCTCCGGTCGTCGGGTTCCTAAAGAAAAATGTTCTACAGTTTAAATCAGTTCGGTCTGTTTCATTATTGGCGGTAAGTAATGGACAGCAGCTGTTCCTACCCAAAAGTTGGACAGAAAAGGAAAGAGATGAAGTGAGACAGATGGAGGTTACGCGAACTGAATAGAAGGACGTGGAGCGGTTAACATCTGTGACGTCATAAGGGTAAGAATTCCATATAAATTGAGAAGCTGTGTGCATGAAGGGATTATACTGTTTGACTGATCAGCTGGTTGTATATCGGCTAACATGCGTGTCTAGGTTACCATGGAAACATGGAAACTTTCTCTTCTTCTTGTTACGATCTCAGCAATGGCTATGTCTCACTCTCCGTTTCCTGGCAACGGATTTATAACACAGGAGCTAAACAGTCTCACTGACTTACAGCCTCCAAATATTACATAAAGTCTTCTCTTCTCAGCCGAACTCCTGCAACTTTTCTTCACAGCCTCCGTACAGAACTGAACTCTCAACTCAAAGTCAAAATTATGTTATGACCGACGGTCAGTCGGCCAGTCTCTCCTGGAATAACGCACCCATCTGGGGCTCAAGACCAAGTCTTTATTACTGTTAGACAGTTGCAGGCTACTACGAAACTACGCTGAATAATATGTCCTCTAGGCACGGACCACGCACAGAAAACACAGCACTGGACTGTACTGTTACGTGGCGCACACCACATACAAAATACTACTCTGTATTGTTATGTGGTGCAGACCATATAAATAACACAGCTGTATACTGTTGCGAGTTTGTGCAAGGTTTCCGAGCCGTTGCCTAGAAACGGGTTGCACAATCCCGTTGTTCTATTGTTGCGTGCGAGTATTACTTAGCAACGACTTCTTACGTGGTTCAACGGTTCTTGCTTAGAGCAAACACGTCACAATTATGATGGTGAATATGATGATGATAATAATAATAATAACAATCACTGTTTACTGCGAGAACCATACGAAAACAAACAAATACGTTACTGTGGGCAGAATGCTGAGTTTTAGTATGTTAAACCGAGTGATACGTATAGTAACCAACTGGTTTTAAACGGTTAATACTAACTGTAAGTTGCAGAAGATACAAGTGAAATTGTAATATAGCAAAAGGCGGTGGTTTGTACAGATAGAAATGTGCACATTTCCTTCAAAATTCCAGTCACTTCAATCAGCCTCCGTCTTGGCTGTTCTTTGTTGTTTCCCTATGCCTTTCCTTTCGCTCGCTCCTACACTACTTTTTATACAAGATGTTTTAAATTACTACCAACAATTTTTGCAGTTTCTTGCTACTGAGTTTACTTTCTTCCTAGTTTCCTCCAATTCCTCCTGTTCTCTTCTTTAGTTCGTCCTCTACCAAGTTTCACGTCTCTTCTCTGTCGCCATTCTAAGCTCATCAGAATGTTCTCTCTCATCCTTTGGAACAGTTCTGCAAAGAATTTTAATATCTGCACAACCACATTCGTGTCACATGTTACATGATGCGAAAATGAAGACTGATTCGGCGGCTGGAAAGTTGCTAATAGTATTTTTTTTTGTTCGGGCGATGTATAGAGATTAATCGTAGAGATTACATGAACATAATGGGGAGTTGCGTGGAATATTGGCGAATGCGTTTAATGTGGTTTGAATAGAATATTTTTTTCTGAGAAGATAAAAGTAAATCAGGGAAATTCGATCAGAATAACTAGTCCTCACCCCACAATATAAACCGTATTGGTTCAGAACATAATGCAACAGTGATTTACCGCAGTTACTCCTAAGTTTAATTTATGGACGACTCAATGGATTCCTTCGGGGACGATGTTCATAAATCAACGTGTTAACAGGCGGTACCTTGAATAGCTGGGCGAACAAAAGTACTCGGGGAATACCCGTCTCACACAGTCACACAGTCATTCAGTCACAAAATTCAGTTCTTGAGTTAAGTTGTTTAAAGACATGGTTAAGCGCTGACATGGTCACAGAGGCAAATCACTCTACACAAGTGATTAATCAATTTATTATTCTGTCAGACAGTCAGTGCATCAAATGATTCACAGGCGGCCAGCCGATGTGTCACCATTCACTCAGGCGCGTTTAATAGAACTTTTCGGAAGGAGTCAATGGGGCAGAAAAAAGTTTAACATGGAATGCATTCGGAAAGCCAGACGCACTGTCAATGATGATTTTGAAATAATATTTACTTTCATATTCCTTGAATAATACTGTCACAAAAAGCACCTGGTATTGACAAAATCATCACCAAAATGATGAAAGAGTTGCCAAAAAAATGGACTGGTCATGCTAACATACATCTATAATGCTATGCTAAGACTTAGTATTTGGCCGAAACAGTTAAAAACAGCAGAAATTACCCTGATACCAAAACCAGGAAAAGATAGAAGAATTATCATCGTATCGTCCAATAAGCTTACTGTCCATAATAAACAAACTATTTGAGAAGCTTATACATGCAGTTCGGAGACTAAATACGGACCCAAAGCCAGATGAATGGATGCCTCCACACCAATTCGGATTTAGGAATCATCACTCTACAATACAACAAACACATAGAATGATCCATAAGATAAATGAGGCATTAGAAGACAGACAATACTGCACGTCAATATTTATAGACGTAAGCCAAGCCTTTGATAAGGTTTGGCATGATGGACTCCTATTCAAGATCGAAAAGGTGCTCCCTATAAAATATTTTAGAATACTCAAGTCATATCTGTCTGACCGAGAATTCCGAACACGAGTTAACGAGGAGGTATCCAGCAACTTCACCATCCAATTTGGAGTCCCACAAGGGAGCGTGTTAGGCCCGATATTATACGTGCTATTCACAACAGATCTCCAAACGACTACTTACACTACAACAGGGACATTTGCTGATGACACGGTCATTCTTGCCAGCCATGATGATCCAGTAACTGCCTCGCAGAGACTACAAAGTCATCTAGACCAGTTAGATACTTGGTTAAAAAAAAGTGTCGAATCCACATTAGTGAAACCAAATCTATACAGGTCACCTTCACAATTAGAAAAGAGCAGTGCCCAGCCGTAACCATAAATAATACTGTAATTCCACAATCATCAACAGTAAAGTATCTTGGACTCCACCTGGATTCCAGGTTTACTTGGAAGCAGCATATAGCCAAAAAAAAGAAAACAGGCAGACCTAAAAGTAAAAGACATACATTGGATCATTGGAAGTAAATCTAGCACATCGCTAGATAGTAAAGTACTTCTTTACATGACAATCATAAAGCCTATTTGGACCTATGGAATTGAACTATGCGATGCGCCCGTAAATCGAACATAGCCATAGCAACGAAGGTAGTCCGAAATACTGCGGATGGTCACAAATGCACCTTGCTATGTGACTAATCACACCCTACATGACGATCTCAATGTACCATTCATCAAAGAAGTCATCCAAGAAAAAAGCATAAAACATCACGATAAACTAGGGCACCATAGCAACATATTACTGCAGCCCCTACTGGAACAACAACAACGAAGAAGGCTAAAGAAATTATGGCCAGCAGATCTACTTGATGGCTGAAGAGGATCTCTCATTGGAGGAGCCCTCATCATGAGGACGGTGTTTAAATTAGCAAATTAGCT